>NW_021208272.1:0-981 GCF_002162155.2 Triticum dicoccoides
CAACATAAACAAGCAAGATACTATCAGGGACTAAGTTCATGATAAATTTTAAGTTCAATTAATCATATTATTAAAGAACTCCCACTTAGATAGACATCCCTCTAATCCTCTAAGTGATCACGTGATCCAAATCAACTAAACCATGTCCGATCATCACGTGAGATGGAGTAGTTTCATCGGTGAACATCATTATGTTGATCATATCTACTATATGATTCACGCTCGACCTTTCGGTCTCCGTGTTCCGAGGCCATATCTGCATATGCTAGGCTCGTCAAGTTTAACCTGAGTATTCTGCGTGCGCAACTGTTTTGCACCCGTTGTATTTGAACGTAGAGCCTATCACACCCGATCATCACGTGGTGTCTCAGCACGAAGAACTTTTGCAACGGTGCATACTCAGGGAGAACACTTCTTGATAATTTAGTGAGAGATCATCTCATAATGCTACCGTCAATCAAAGCAAGATAAGATGCATAAAAAGATAAACATCACATGCAATCAATATAAGTGATATGATATGGCCATCATTATCTTGTGCTTGTGATCTCCATCTCCGAAGCACCGTCATGATCACCATCGTCACCGGCGCGACACCTTGATCTCCATCGTAGCATCGTTATCGTCTCGCCAATCTTATGCTTCCACGACTATCACTACCGTTTAGTAATAAAGTAAAGCATTACATCGCGATTGCATTGCATACAATAAAGCGACAACCATATGGCTCCTGCCAGTTGCCGATAACTTGGTTACAAAACATGATCATCTCATACAATAAAATTCAGCATCATGCCTTGACCATATCACATCACAACATGCCCTGCAAAAACAAGTTAGACGTCCTCTACTTTGTTGTTGCATGTTTTACGTGGCTGCTACGGGCTTAAGTAAGAACCAATCTCACCTACGCATCAAAACCACAACGATAGTTTGTCAAATAGACTCCGTTTTAACCTTCGCAAGGACCGGGCGTAGCCA
>NW_021208273.1:0-944 GCF_002162155.2 Triticum dicoccoides
GATTTATTGAAGTTTTAGCTATTTTCTGGAATTTCCTGATTATTTATAAAATAAACTAAATTCCAGAAAAGGAATATTGCGTCAGCATGACGCCGGGGTGACGTCAGCAGGTCAAAGGCGTCGACCAGGTCAAACCTGACCAGTGGGGTCCACTGGTCAGTGACCCAGTCAACTAACCAGGTTAGTTAGCCCTAACTAACTTAGTTAGCCGGGCGGGGCCCGCATGTCAGTGGCCTATCTAATTAGCTAGGTTAATTAGCGCTAACTAATCTAACACTAATCTAGCAGGCGCCTGGGCCCACATGTCAGGGGGGTCAAACCCCGGGTCAAACCCGCCGGAGTTGACCCGCGGCTTGTCGCCGGCGACGCCAGCAACGGCGGAGGGCGTCGGAAACGCTCCTTCGGCGACCAAATCGGCGACTGAGGGGCTCTACGCGTAGCTGGGAGTCGCCCGCATCCCTCTGTGCAAACGGCAGGGGCTGAGGTGGCCCGAGCTCACCGGAACGGGGCCCGCGGCGGCGACCGGAGTTCGGGCGAGCGCGGGTTCGGAGTTCTGGTGCATGGCAAGTCCAGCTGGTGGTCGGGGTCATCTCCTGGGAGCAAACCGAGTGCTATGACGCGCCCAGGCACGAGCTACGGCGTCTGTAGCCACGACGGCGACATGGCCGGCGGCGGTGAGCTTTCGGGCTCGTGGGGAACGGCGCTACGGCACGGAGGGGAGCATGCTGAGTTAGGGGAGAGGGTCAGTGACTCACGGCGATGACGAGGGGACGCTCGGCGAGGTCGGGGACGGTCCGGAGCCGGCGAATTTGACGAAGATGGCCGGCGGGTCCGAGGTAGAAGACGACGGCGATGGCGGCGATGCAGGGCTTCCGGAGGGCTGTGGATCGGTGGGGAGGAAGAGGGGGTCGAGGCGGAGCTCCTGGGTGCATCGGCGAGGCTAG
>NW_021208274.1:0-1680 GCF_002162155.2 Triticum dicoccoides
CCCTCTGGTGCTTCCTTGGCTCCCAAGTTATCTTCTGGTCCAAAAAAATCTCCAAAAAGTGTCGTGGCATTTGGACTTCGTTTGGTACTGATATTCTGTGAAGTAAAAAACAACAACTGGCACTGGGCACTATGTCAATAGGTTAGTCCGAGAACATGATATAAAGTTGTTATAAAATGAATGTAAAACATCCAAGAATGATAATATAACAGCATGGAACAATAAAAAATTATAGATATGTTGGATACGTATCAGCATCCCCAAGCTTAATTCCTGCTCGTCCTCGAGTAGGTAAATGATAAAAACAAAATTTTTGATGTGGAATGCTACCTAACATGTTCATCACATATTCTTTTCTTTTGTAGCATGGCCATTTGGACTTTTAGATGGTTCAAAGCAATGGTCTATATTTGACATGAAGACTTCAATACTCAAGCATATCAATAAGGAACCATGTCTTTCAGAATATCAACACTAAAGAAAGTTATCCCTCGCCCATCATGCTCAATCATTGATCCATTCATGAAACACACTCGAATATTAGCTAATCCAATGCACAAGTATGATCATAGTGCTCCCTAGTTGGTGCTTTATAAGAGAAGATGGAGACTCAAGTAAAATTTAAAATTGCATAAAGTAAATATATAGGCCCTTCGCAGAGGGAAGCAGAGATTTGCAGAGGTACCAGAGCTCAAAGCTTAAATTGAGAGATAAAAATATTTTGAGAGGCATGCTTTTCCCGTCAACTAAAACGAACGAGTAATTTCCAATACTTTCCATGCTAGATACATCATAGGCAGTTCCAAACATAAAATTAAGTTTATTCCTTTTTCCACCATTCTTTCACAATCCATGGCTAGCCTATCCATGGGTGCCTTCCATACCAACACTAGGAATTTATTATTTCACAACATAAAGTAAATTTCTTTTTCATTTCGGGACTGGGCATCCCTATTACTGCCACACTCGCATGCAGTGACAAATGAATAAACACTCATCTTGGGAATAACATATATAGCATGGAAATACATTGGCCACCCCCTGCCACTTCATGAGCGGTACGGGCACACTAAAAGGAAATTCATTTTGAAAATTTAGAGTTGGCACGTATAAATTACTTGGAACGGCACAGAAATACCGCATATAGGTAGGTATGGTGGACTCATATGGCATAACTGGTTTTAAGAATTTTGGATGCACAAGTAGCATTCCCACTTAGTGCAAGGAAAGGATAGCAAAAAGATTGAGAAGCAACCAACCAAGAAATGAAAATTCTCATAAACGACCATTAAGAATAACTAACACCAAATAATGCAACACAAGCAGGATGTAATGTCATTGCATAACTATTGAATTTCGTGCTTGCATAGGGAATCACAAACCTTAACACCAATATTCTTACTAAAGCATAATTACTCACCAACATGACTCACATATTACTATCATCATATCTCAAAACAATTACAAAGAATCAAGTTTATAATGTCCAATGATCTTCATGAAAGTTTTTATTATATCCCTCTTGGATATCTATCACTTTGGAAGTAATTTCATATATTACCATTGCTTATAACAAGCTCTCAATCAAATTTAAGTGAAAAACATGAGCATAAAATTTTCATCTCTCAAAATAATATAAGTGAAGCATGAGAGAATTTCTTCAAATATCAAATCACCATC
>NW_021208275.1:0-1161 GCF_002162155.2 Triticum dicoccoides
TTATCTTTCTTGAGGAGTTCGGTTAGAGGTTTAGCAACCTTGGAGAAGTTCTCGACAAAGCGACGACAATAGCTCGCTAAGCCCAGAAAGCTCCGAACTTGCTTGACCGATTCAGGTGGAGTCCAATTAAGGACGGCTTGAACTCGCTCAGGGTTAACAGCAATACCTTTACCAGATATTACATGACCCAGATAGGTCACTTCTGGCAACCAGAATTCACATTTAGAAAATTTGGCATAAAGGCGATGCTCTCGAAGTTTCTGCAACACTAGCCTTAGATGTTCGGCATGTTCTTCCTCGTTCTTGGAGTAGATGAGTATATCATCGAGGTAAACCACGACGAATTTATCCAAATACTCCATGAAGATTGAGTTCATTAACCGAGAGAAAGTGGCTGGAGCGTTGGTTAAACCGAAGGACATGACGGTGTACTCGTATTGGCCATAACGAGTAACAAAGGCCGTTTTAGGAATGTCCCCATTTCTGATTTTGATTTGATGGTAGCCCAACCTCAAATCCATTTTGGAGAAAACTGAGGATCCAGCGAGCTGATCGTACAGGTCGTTGATCCTGGGAAGTGGATATTTGTTCTTGATTATGACCAAATTAACAGGTCGGTAATCTACAACCATCCGGTCCGTACCATCCTTCTTCTTGACGAATAGGACGGGGCAAGCCCACGGAGAAGAGCTAGGTCGGATGAAACCCTTTTTCAAGGACTCATCGAGTTGTTTCTTAAGCTCGGCTAGTTCTAGGGGTGCCATCTTATAAGGTCTTCTAGCAATCGGAACGGTTCCTGGAATGAGGTCTATTACAAACTCAACATCCCTGTCAGGTGGAACACCTGGCAATTCCTCTGGAAAGACATCCGGGAAGTCACGGACTACCGGAACGTCCTCAAGGTCTGGCAAAGGGCTGGCGTTAAGAGAATATAACTGTCGCTTGGCTATTCGGGTCAAGACATTGACTATCTTTCCCGAAGGATGGGTGAGTTGAACAGTCCTAGAGAAGCAATCGATTTGGGCATGATGAGCCGACATCCAGTCCATACCCAGAATGATATTAATATCTGAAGATTTAAGGGCTATCAAAGACGCGAGGAAAACAAGTCTGTCGACTTGGATTTCATTTCCATAACTTACCCTAGAGGTCTGCCATCTA
>NW_021208276.1:0-1069 GCF_002162155.2 Triticum dicoccoides
GATGAAATTCCCATTGAACAATATATACCTACAATAGTAGATTCTTTTTTGCAGGAACCTCAGTAGTAGATTCAGCATGTAGCCTAAAAGAAGGAACATAAGACGTCGCTGTCTTGCTGTAAATAAAATTTGCGGATCCACGTGTTGCAAGAAGCCTTGCAACCTATGGCAGAAATACACACAATAATTAAGACAGCCAGCAGAAACAACAGTCTTCAGTGACCACATGAATACAATGCCTTGGCGTAGCTACTAAGCATCAGGTCAAGTAAATAGGCAACAATCCTTGTGTTCCATTGGATTGCATCTAAAGAGTCCTTAACTCCAAAGATTCGAAGAGAAAACAATCAAAATCATGCCTGAAACAAAACACGCAAGAAAAAAGTAAACATGTACCCTGGAGAGGGCGAGCCGGCAAGCCATGAAGGGAATCCCCTGGATTTTTACTCTTGAGGCTCAGCGATTCGTAAGGTCTGCTTCTCCCTGTCTCGCGATAATAATCTCTACTAGAGAGAGAGAGAGAGAGAGAGAGACTAACTATAGCCGGAGAGGCCGATGCATAACTGCAGATGCAACACATAATTGGCATCTCTTGGTTGCACCGTGGTGTAAGCATTTCCCAAATAGGTGTTGGTGACATTTAAAACATAATAAATCAGTAAGACCTCATAATTTGAAGATCGTGATTTCCAACAGGAATTGCAAGCTCATGTATACCGAAAAATATAAATGCTTATGGTTGCAATAGAATTAGAAAAAACCGAGAACCTTAAAAAAGGCATTTTGAAAGTGATAACTTGTGATTCCATTGTAGATGTCAATGTACATCGTCCATGGATGGAGCAGTTAACCTTGCAACCCCCAACAACTATCTGCCTGCACTATAATATTCTAAGACGATGAAATTCCCATTGAACAATATATACCTACAATAGTAGATTCTTTTTTGCAGGAACCTCAGTAGTAGATTCAGCATGTAGCCTAAAAGAAGGAACATAAGACGTCGCTGTCTTGCTGTAAATCAAATTTGCTGATCCACGTGTTGCAAGAAGCCTTGCAACCTATGGCA
>NW_021208277.1:0-2647 GCF_002162155.2 Triticum dicoccoides
ATCATGAAACACATGGCTCCTAGCCAAATGAGAGACGGCTAAACCAAGTTTGAAGCGTGGGCTGAAGTTACTTTGTGGATCGAACTCTAAGTCGCACGTTTTCTTTTTATTTAAAACTAGAAGATACCACGCGCGTTGCTGCAGGAATTGATTGATTGAAAATCTAGTTGATAACATGAGAACTAAAATTAAAGTTACATATAAACTATTATGTTTGAGTATGTATAGTTGTAACAAGATTTATTGAATATAAGTAAATAATTAAATCCATGCATTTTTTCATGCATGGTTGAAAGTTGTGATGGGTCTTTTTTTCATGCATGATTGCATGTTGAGGTGAGCTTTATCCCATTTATAATTGTATGTTGAGATGACATGCTTGCTTGCATGTTGAGAAAAATAAGTTAATAGGGATAACTTTGTTATCTCTACTCCTAATGGACGAATTGGTTGAATAGTCCCCCCCACTTTCAACCGGTTTATTTTCAACCGGTTTTTTTTCAACCGGTTTTTCTTCGTCCCACCTCCCACCACCCCCCTCCCACCGGTTTTTCTCTTTCTCGTCTGGCCGACAATACCCAACGTATTTATGGTAATCAATCACAATTAATCCACGTATGGTAAGGCTATAAACTTAGAAATCTCAAATATGATAATTATAGTAATAAATCAATCCATGTATTGTAAGGCTATAACTAAGGAAATTTCGAATATGGTAATTATCACCAGAATCAAAGCTTTCCAAAAAAGTTCTTCTTGCCATACCCTAATCGTGACCTCCTCATCCTGAGGCATTATCTCTACTCTTAATGGAGCAGTTGCTAGGATTGCGTCCACTGTTATTATTCGTCTGGTTTATTTTCGTCCGGTTTATTTTCGTCTTTCCTTCCACCATCCCATGTACCGAAAGCCAAACGGATCAGAACTTTCCATGTGGACACAAATTATTTAGTAATGTCTTTATGGGAGAGAATCAATCACGGTTAATCTCTAATCAATATTTAAAAATCAAATCTAAATTAATTAACTTACCATAAGTCGGTCAATCACTGATTAATCTTTCCATACGTAGTCAAATTACATCAAAGGAAATGTTTCGATTATAGCAGTACCCTGCTACAAACCGAGCGAGTCGGGCTTTCACCCAGCACCGCACGACTCTTCTCTCCCCCTCGCCGCCTCCCGCCTCGGGCCGCTCGCCGTTCGTCTTCCCGAGGGACGCAGCCGCACCACCGCGCTCAGCTGCTCCCTCACCTCCCCCGCCGTCCTCACCCGTAGGACGCCGCCGCACCTCTCCTCTGCATCACCCTGTTGGCGGGATCCAAGTCACGGGGCTGATGACCTCATCATCTCTGACGGCGGATCTGGTCATCGGCGAGGAGGCCGAGCCTCATGCTTCGGCCACAGCCACCCCGACCTCGTTGTATGTTCGCCTCCTCATCCACCCCCTTCCCTGTCCAATTTTGCTTTATTTTGGTTCGTCTTTCATCCCGTCCAAACCGGACTTTTTACCTTACGATGCCTGCCTCCTATGTTTCTGCATTAACTAACACGGCGTCGCGTGATCGTGGAGCAGCAGGGTTGAGAGGATGGGTCTCAGTGACGGGCGGATGGCGTTCGTCGTGTGAGCGAAAATAGTATGTAACTCATGGAGTGCAAGCTGTTGTGTGGCTACATGGCGACGCTCGACTGTAGCGTTGAGACGTAGGGCATGTGCGCCATGATGTCGTGCTTCACCATCGCCTCCCCTAGCTTTCTCTCAAGGCATCGTGGTCTCGATGGGTTGGGGCTCGCCTCCCGCACTCCTCTTTGTCGTGTACAAAAACCAAGGTGACCCCTAGGTACTCTCAACGCTTGGTCTAGAAATCCCTCGAATTCGTTGCCCAAGCCGAGTGTTGTGATCTGACGGTCGGTCATCGTGCAGGTGTCAAATTATTGAGGGAGGCTTTAGATCGTCCCGGGTATGGAGATGAGGCTGGCCATTAAGGATGTGGGTGAAGGTCACGTCATTTCTTCTCCTAGCTCCAATATCCACTACTGATATTTTGAGTTCTTTGATCTGAGAAAGAACCATGGGAACGTAAGGTTTTTAACCCAACATGATTTAATTACCCTTTTCACTTTTGTATTTTATAAGTACATAAGCATTCAGTTCTTCTATCCTTTGTACGAGGATGCAGTTCACTCCAAACATGTAAACAGTGTCACATCTTACAGAAGCTTCTAATTTTTTACAATGAGTATGGTACATAAACCAATGTGCTTGGGTTGTGCTTTGTGTTTCTGTCATGCCTTGTCTTTAGAAGGCACCGTGATGAATGCTAATTTAATAGAGGAGAATCAAGCAAGCGATGTGCAATGATTTTAATGAATTTTAATGACCATATTCTACACTTAATGATGATTGATAGTCGATTTATGGTTTCTCCCACTTTAGTAAGAAAGATGTGGTGTACAGAATCTTGCAAAAATGGAGGATATGGATTTGGGGCGCGAACTGTCCCGACCACGGCGGTGCTGCCTACCAACACCATGTGCAAGACTGCCTGACTTGTCCTCTATCTTAATGGTAAGTTTCTCTCTTTTTCTATCTCGTGGTCTCCTTGATTTGTCTTTCGAGAAAGGATTGAAAGTAGTTTGGGTGGTT
>NW_021208278.1:0-2407 GCF_002162155.2 Triticum dicoccoides
GCTTTCTTCTCATGTCATAATACGCTTTTACGATTTGTATAGACAAAATTATAATATAAACGAGGTGGTACTAATAATCTTTTCACTAATAATAAAGCGGCTATCGTGGAAATAACGTTTCGTATTTTTTCTTCCTATCGCAGCATGGATCTCTAGCAACACATAGTCGGCCCGCTCGGCCTCATCGCACGCACGTCCCCCTGCGAGCGCTTTTCTTCGCCGCCACCGGCTCCCCCCTCATCATCGCTGCATCCCGACCGCAACCCTACATGGCGCTACCGGCCGGCACGAATCTGCGCCGCCCGCCCGACAACCTTCCTCTAGCAACCGCGCAACATCGGATCGAGCTATCCTCGGGTCCCTAACCTCGATGGTCGTCACCATCGAGGCAGGTGGTGGACTGGCGGCGTGGACGTGGTGCCTGGCGGGGGAGGGGAGTGCCGCACTGCGAGCCTCGCTCCGGCGGGTTGCACGCTCGCCTCGCCGTTACAGGAGTGGGCAGGCAGTGGTCACCATGGCGCGGCCTGGGTGCCCGCTGTTCTCCTTGCGCACATGGTGCCACGGCTGGATCCGCAGCACCACCGCCCGCCGCCCGTGTCGGCGCTCCCACAGCCACGTTCCCGTCCACCGTCGCCCGCACCCGCCTGCGCTCATCCATAGCGGCGTTCTTAATGGCTTCAGTGACCACGCCGCCTCGGCTGCGACCCAGGCCTGCTTGGCCGCTGGATGGATGGATACCGGCACTACAGGGCACAGACTTCATGCTCGTGCCGACGGACTTCATCCTTGATGCCCTGGCTGCGACCCATATTGATTGGCCACCGGCTGGAAGGGGACGTCCTGCTCCTCCCGACTAAGCTTGATCGATGTGGGGCGGTGGTACAGCCTGGTATGTGCGGCCTGCGGACACGCATCTTCTCTTGTTGTCCTGATGCTCTCTGCGCTAAATTTGTTATCTTATCTTACTGATTAGCAGGTGTTTAGCAGGACCACATGAGCGGTGACTAGCATCCAGTAGGAGGCAGCAAGAAGCAGCGAAAACTCTGAGCTAGCTGCTAGCAATGCACCCCTCCGCTCTCATCTAAGTACATGGATTTTCAATGGCCAAACTACTCTCTTGTTTCTTTCTCTAGCGTTTCCAGTTTTCACTAACAATCCGTATTTGGTAAACCGTGAACCATGTTCATGAGTATCCGCCCACAACCTGTTTGATGATATGCACATGAAGGATTGAGATACATTCTAATTTTTAGGTCAAGCTCTTACCTCTGTTTAGAAAATCAATATGAAGAAACAGGTGTATCTGGTGTATGATCTACACTTAGAACAAGTGTATCTGTTGTTCCAAGCTGCCGGCATTGACGGCCAAAGAGTCGGCGAGGGTCCACGGTTCATTTGTTTTCGTGGGGATTATTCAGTACAATGCGATCTACACTGAAGCCAATCCGATCCAGGTGAAATCGGAAGTTGGTAGATTATTCCGACGACGGGGCTTTTACTTGTGCGGCTCTGTATGTATGCTTTCAACTTGAAAATTGCCTGATTTTAATATTTTATCAATTATTGCTTGATGAAAGACCAACCAGTTTATGCCTAACATTTGCGTCTCTACATTTATGCAGTACCATTCCATAGCTCTCAAGGCATCAGGTCTGCTTTAGAGACAAACTCTCGCTCGGTTTAGTTTCCATGTTGTGTTATATTCCGATGAACTATATTCATTACAAACGGTAAGCTGAAGTAGATTAATTAAAAAGGATAATAAATTTGCTCAATCCATGGTCAGTTGCTGAACTAACCAGGAGCTGCACTTCAAGTAGCTAACTGTTTACTATAAAATAGCCATAAATTTGTTAGTGTTTAGGGTATACATCCACTCCGTGTCCTGTATCTGAATTTTGTGATCTGGAAAATTTTACCGGTTATTTCATAGTAAAATTATAGAGTTGTTCTCCCTCTATTTTGCTAATCTGCTCACTTGCTTACAGTAAATAAATAATTAAATTATCAGGAGTGGTGATTTCAAGGAAAAGAAACAAACACTTTGAGGTCTCTGCTATCGCATCCGTACTGGCAGTACATGGTGACATTTGTTGGTGCTCTATTCAGTTCAGTGGAGATTGCTCCTTCAGTCACCATGCGAATCCATGTCTAGCATGTTTAGTCACATTGAACTCTTCCAACTTTTCTTAAGCTATGTTGTACAGACACACAAGTTTGCTGCTGAATATGAATCAATTTATTGTGATTTTTCATTATCATGTAACGTGTTCTTTTATCTGATGAACAATAGTATAATTTCATGCCTAAAATCATAGTTTGGGCATGTATCTCTCTGCCATCTAATTTCGCTTAATTAATTGAAGAGACAGCCGACCACCCCCTTTCTATTGTATAATTATTACGT
>NW_021208279.1:0-505 GCF_002162155.2 Triticum dicoccoides
CCAAAACCGTCCACAGATGCCCCCTCAACTTTTCATATACCCAGGGAGCACATAAATAATTGCTAGTTGCATAACGTCACTTGCAGACTGAATAAAAATGGCTTTGGCATAGCAGAGAGCAAACTGAATAAAAATGGTTTAGTTCACCCACTTGAATAGAATAACAACTCATGTAAACACATGTCTGCCATTGGGCATCAACTACTGCCGCCAACATACGGATACAGGCTTGTGTGAACAATTCATATCACAGCAGGTAAAAAACAGTAGGTACAAAACTAAAAAAAAAGTGAAAAAATCCTCACGTTGGAGAGGGCCGACTGGTGGGGGTGGGGGCGGGGCTTGCCGGTGCTCACCAGTTGCAGATGAGGGCTGGGAAGGGGGCGCCGGACCGCCGGAGCCGCGGCCACGGCCAGCTCACCAGCAGCAGGCTGGTCGGAACGGGGGCGAGGACGACGGGGACGGTGCGGGGACGGGGCCGCGCCGTGCGGGGCGGGCGGGGACG
>NW_021208280.1:0-1564 GCF_002162155.2 Triticum dicoccoides
TAAATAGATGAAACCCACTAGCATGAGTAGGAGTTGTTTGAGCCCTGTTGTGCCTACTCATTCATGTTTGTTTGTCATGCCTGCTACTGCTTAGAGTTGAGTCAGGTCTGATTCATCGGGGATGAATCAGAGGTGTGTGAACATGTCCTACTGTGTGTGAGCTAAGTGTGTGAACACGATTTGGTAAAGGTAGCGGTGAGAGGCCATGTAGGAGTACATGGTGGGTTGTCTCATTGCAGCCGTCCTCAGGAACTGAGTTCTGTGTTTGTGATCCATGATTCAGCTACTACCATACATTGGGCCCTGAAATATGACCCCGCTCGACTTCTTATTCACCCTTGTCCTCTGTCCAGGAGTTGCAAGTAGTTTCTGGTGTTTGTAGCTTACTGGAGGCCATGGACAGCGCTGACCGTAGGGGTGGGCTGTGATGCGGTAGGTACGTGGCACGGTGTACCGGATGCCCGTTTGGTGTCTCGGGAACCCTGTTCACATCGTTTGGGGCTGTGAGCGAAACTCCGGCCGGATCTCCTCATGGATGGAACCCGAATAGGCAATAAACCTGGACTAGAGACTTAGGTGTTTAGGTAGGTCGTGGTCTACACCCACGTCGGTTTTCGCTTGAAGTCTGCCGAGCACATGTCGTGTGCAGACGCTAAGTGGTGGAAACATGTATGAAGAAGTACACCCCTGCAGGGTTAATATCATCTATTCGAATAGCCGTGTCTGCGGTAAAGGACTTCTGGGTTGCTTATATCAGTTCATAGACAAGTGAAAGTGGATACTCTAAAATACGCAAGATAAGCGTGAGTGCTATGGATGGCGTTCTCGTAGGGAGACGGGAGCGGATCCATAGTGGTGTATTGATATGGTGAATATGTGGACTCGTGTGCGCCACCTCAAAAGAGTTGCTTGCAGTCGTAGTTTAGGATAGCCACCGAGTCAAAGCTGGCTTGCTGCAGTTAAACCCCACCATCCCCTTGTTGCTAATGATGCATATGTAGTTAGTTCTGATGTAAGTCTTGCTGGGTACATTTGTACTCACGTTTGCCTATTTTATGTTTTTGCAGAGAGACTTTGGTCTCACTAGTAGTTCCACGTGGACTTCGACGTTTAGCTTGTTACCTCAGCTACGGTCTTGTGCCTCGGCAGGATTTGGTAGATAGTCAGGCTTCTCAGCCTTTTTCATTTATAGATGTCTGTACTCAGACATGATAGCTTCCGCTTGTGCTTTGATATGTATGCTCTGAATGTTGGGTCATGAGACCCCTGTTTGTAATATCTCGCTCCTCGGAGCCTATTGATTAAATACTTGAGTTATAGAGTCATGTTGTGATGCCATGTTGTATTTGCACATATCGAGCATATTGTGTGTATGTTATTGAAATGCTTGGTATGTGTGGGATCTGACTATCTAGTTGTTTATTCTTAGTAGCCTCTCTTACCGGGAAATGTCTCCTAGTGTTTCCACTGAGCCATGGTAGCTTGCTACTGCTCCGGAACACTTAGGCTGGCCGGCATGTGTCCTTCTTCGTTCCTGTGTCTGTCCCTTCGGGGAAATGTCACG
>NW_021208281.1:0-674 GCF_002162155.2 Triticum dicoccoides
TAAACTAGTTATATTAATTCAACTAGTTCAAACTAAGCATATACTAAAATAAAGTAGTTCTATATATTAATTCAACTAGTTGAACTAAGCATTTACTTACTAAAAATAAACTAGTTCTATATATTAATTCAACAAGTTCAACTAAGCATTTACTAAAAATAAACTAGTTCTATATATTAATTCAACTAGTTCAACTAAACATTTACTAAAAATAAACTAGTTCTATATATTAATTCAACTAGTTCAACTAAGCATTATATTTACTAAAAATAAACTAGTTATTATATTAATTTAACTAGTTGAACTAAACATTAACATATTTCTAATTCATCGATGATAATATTTCTAACATCCTAAAAATAAACAAGATAGTTCTAATTCATCTAAACATTAGAAATTAAACAGAAAATAAGTAAAAAAATATGTGTGTGTGTGTGTAGTGTTTGTGTATATGTGTGTACATGTGTAGTGTATGTGTAGTGTGTGTGTGTGTGTTTGTGTGTGTCTGTGTGTATGTGTGTGTGTAGTGTGTGTGTGTGCGTGTACATGTGTGTGTGTGTGTGTGTGTGTGTATTTATGTGTGTGTATGTAGTGTGCGTGTGTGTGCATGTATGGAGCGGTGGGCGCGTACGGGCGGGCGGCGATGACGGGCGGCAGGGGCCGATGACGGCGAC
>NW_021208281.1:684-2312 GCF_002162155.2 Triticum dicoccoides
CTTCTTATTTCTGCGTAGTTTTTTGTATAGTTTTTTCTTTTCTGTTATATTTATTTTCTTCTATTTATTTGTGAGTAGTTTTTCATCTAGTTTGCCAAAATTCAACATTTTCCGAGTTCATTTTGTAGTGATTTGCAATTTCATGGTTATTTTGTAAACGATTGAAAAATAGCAAATATAATTTTTTTTCTTTTCTGCTTTATTTTTTCTTCTATTTATTTCTGAATAGTTTTTTATTTTCTGCTATATTTATTTTCTTCTATTTATTTCTGAGTAGTTTTTTTATTTTGTTTTTTTCTTTTCAGCTATAGTTTTTCTTCTTTTCTGCTATTTTTTCTTTTCTGCAAAACTTGATGGTCAAAGTCTGGAGTTATAACTTAAAAAAAAGAAATGTCGACGTGCAATTAGTTTTTGCCATAATAGAAGAAGTCCGGAGTTGTAATAAGTTATTAAAAATAAAAAAGAGGTGCAATGCTCGTTAATTTGCTTTAAGCCATTCGGAATAGTGTAAACTGCACTGCGCATAGCTCCATGCAGTCTACCGTATTCCTGAAGGCTTGAAGCTAAGCAACATGAGCATTGAGCGTCTTCTTCATTGTCTCTGCACTCAGGGCTTATAAACCGCTCCTAGTCCCTCTCACTTTGCGAGGTGGGACTAAAAAACAGCTTGCCATAAACTCATAAACCCGAATACTTCGAAAGAGATTGTCCAGTTTGTAAACGAAGTGCATCCAGTTTTTGCCGTAACCCTCTCTACTTTTTGAACATGATATGTGGGTGAAATGATGATACCATGCCAAGTTTCAACTTTTTCAGAGTTCATTTGTAGTGCTTTTCAATTTCCAGGTCATTTAGTTCTCAAAACAAATAGCAAATGAAGGCATAAACGGTTGAAAGTTGATGGCGTCGCTTTGAATGGTGCATACTGAACGCAAAAAATATAAGAGCATTTAGATCATGATCTTATATTTCTTTACAGTCTAAATTGTCAATATGATCTTATAACATCAAAAATACTTTGATCATCAATGATCTTTGTGTGTACAATCTGAATTGTCAATATGAGTCATCAACGATTTATAAACCGATGAAGACTCATATTGCGGCCACAAATTCTACACATAGAGTTCAATGAAGACTAAGTGCTTGTGATAGTTTGAGAAATAACATATTTAAGGTGGTAAAAGGCTTGTTAGGGGAGCGAGGTGGGACTAAAAACAGCTTGCCATAACCTCATTAGTACCGGCTCGTGGTACGAACCGACACTAAATTGTGATGGTGGGGCCATAGCCTGACCGCAGGCTGACACAGCCTCTTTAGTACCGGTTCGTGGCATGAACCGGTACTAAAGGTTCGCCACGAACCGGTGCTATTGATCGCCGCCACGAACCGGCACTAGTGTACACATTAGTGCCGGCTGAAATTCCAACCGGCACTATTGTGCTTCACATTTGACCCTTTTTCTACTAGTGGTGTTTAAAGGTATGGACCATCTTAAATTCTGCCCAAGCCAAACAAATCCAGCCAGATCCGACACGAAAGAAGAAGCAGTTCATGACTTACTCCAAGCCGATGAGTTCGACCGGCGTGGCTCGCCTACACCCGCCATCACTGGCAGAGCTAGGGAG
>NW_021208282.1:0-1130 GCF_002162155.2 Triticum dicoccoides
AACACTAGGAGACATTTCCCGGTAAGAGAGGCTACTAAAGATAAACAACTAGGTAGTCAGATCCCACACATACCAAGCATTTCAATCATACACACAATATGCTCGATATGTGCAAATACAACGAAGCATCACAACATGACTCTACGACACAAGTACTTTATTTAAGGCTCGGGGAGCCATACATAACATACACAAAGGTACGGGTCTCACGACCCAACATACAAGTCATACAGTCATACAAACCAGCAGCGGAAGTAACTTGTCTGAGTACAGACAACTAGTAAAATAAAAGAGGCTTGGAAAGCCTAGCTATACTACAAGGTCCTTCACAAGCTCAGGGTCACCACCTGGGTCTTTAGCCTACTCGTTGATGTCAACGTCTACATAGAACCCATCAGAAGGGGTTGCAGCGTCTTCTGTAAAAATGTAGATTATAGCAACATGAGTACAAAGGTACTCAGCAAGACTTACATCAGATCCTATATACATGCATATTATCAAGCAGGGTTGGTGGAGTTATTGCAGCAAGCCAGCTTTGACTCTTGGCTAGACTATCCTACGATACTCCAACTTGAAATGGTTTTGCGCACACGAGTCCACTACTCACCACTTCAATACACTACCGAGGATCCACCTCCGTCTTCCTACAGAAGAGCCATCCTCGGCACTCACACTTATCTTGAGGCTTTTAACAGTTTCCATTTACTTGTCTATGAACTGTATAGGCAACCAAGTAGTCCTTTACCGCGGACGCGGCTATTCGAATAGATCATGTTAACCCTGCAGGGGTGTACTCCTTCATACACGCTCCCACCACTTACCGTCGTTTACACGACATGTACTCGGCAACCTTCAAGCGGAAGCCCAACGTGGGTGTCGGCCACGACCTACCTAATCACCTAAGCCTCCAGTCCAGGTTTATCGCCTATCCAGGTTCCATCCGCAGGGAGTCCGGCCGAGGTTTCCCATACGGCCCCGAACGATGTGAACAGGGTTCCCGAAATACCTAACGGGTATTCGGTACACCGTGCCACGTACCTACCGCATCACAGCCCACCCCTACGGTCAGCGCTGTCCACGGCCTCCAGTAGGCTACAAACACCAGAAACTACTTGCAACTCCTGGACGGA
>NW_021208283.1:0-1088 GCF_002162155.2 Triticum dicoccoides
GGGGTGTCGCTCACGGCCCCAAACGATGTGTGCAGGGTTCCCAAGCCCACCAACCGGGTGCCACTTGGTACACCGTGCCACTGTGCCTAGTCTGTCCCAAGCCCACCTGTACCGGGTGCCACTTGGTAGACTACTAACACTACCTACAAACACCAGAAACTAGTTGCAACTCCTGGACAGAGATCATGTTGATTAATAAGTCGAGAGAGCTTGGAGCGCCCGGAGCCCAATGTGTGGTAGTAACTGATCATGGATCACAAACACAGAACTCAGTTCCTGAGGACGGCTGCAATGAGACAACCCACCATGTACTCCTACATGGCCTCTCACCGCTACCTTTACCAAATCATGTTCACACACTTAGCTCACACACAGTAGGACATGTTCACACGCCTCTGATTCATCTCTGATGAATCAGACCTGACTCAACTCTAAGCAGTAGCAGGCATGACAACAAGCATGAATGAGTAGGCACAACAGGGCTCAAACAACTCCTACTCATGCTAGTGGGTTTCATCTATTTACTGTGGCAATGACAGGTCATGCAAAGGATAAAGGGGTTCAGCTACCGCAGCAAGTAATAAATATGTCGTTGTTGTCCTAATGCAGTAAAAGAGAGCAGGAGCGAGAGAGTGGGATTTTATCGGAATGAACAAGGGGGTTTTGCTTGCCTGGCACTTCTGAAGATAACATTGAGTCTTCATCAGTGTCAACGATCACATCATCGGTATCACGTCTATCGAGAGGGGACAAATACCGGCAACACAGAAGGGAACACAATCAATGCAATGTACAATATGATGCATGATCATGACATGGCAAAATGAATGTGTTTTGGGCTAATGCAACTAGCAACAGATTAAATGAAGTTGGTTTGAATACAAAATTCAAATTCAAACTCCATATGTGATTATTCAAATGCCATTCAATATGATTTGTGCTAAACAGCAGCTATAAGTTGTTCTAACATGCATGAAAATGGTACAGATGGATTCCTTGAATTTTTCTGATAATTTTTCATATATAAATTATTTAATTTGGAGTTACGGTTGAATTTCTATGATTTTTAGAAGTTTTAGGCATTTTCT
>NW_021208284.1:0-1054 GCF_002162155.2 Triticum dicoccoides
AGTGTTGCTGCTGTACAAATATTACCAGTCAATACAGAGTTGCTGCTGTACAAATATTACCAGTCAATACAGTGTTGCTACCTAATATTCCCACGTTGGGTAGTATTAAAAAACGCTGGTAGGCTTTGGGCCTTGGCCCATCACCCGCTCCAGACACCCTCCAGACCGCTCGCCTCGCACCTCCCACTTTGCTCGCTCGCCTCTCCAGGTCGCCCTCAACAGCAGCTCCAGATCGCCCTTGGCAGTAGCTGCAGGTCACTCCAGATTGCCCTCAGCAGCAAGCCAGCAACTCGCCTGCCGGATGAAGAGCCTCTTCTCCGAGCAAGGCCAGCTGCTCCTCCACGCCTCCGATTTATCCTATGCCTCCGAGCTCGCACCTTTAGAACTCGCGGCAACGACTCTGCTTCCCTCTCCTTGTCCGCGCCAGTGATGGATGCCTCATTTTCTTCCTCCTCCGCCTTCGGATCAAGTGTTGCGCCATCTTCTTCCTCCTCTTGCCTCCGGATCTTCAAGTGCAGCTCCATCTTCCTCCTCAGCCTCCAGATCAGCAGTAGGTACTCCTGCACAAGATATACATCCAGTTTGTAAAGAGAGCATCTTGCAAAAAAAGGTTTGTAAAGAGAGCTTGATCAATTAAAACTGTAGCGTAAACTGGAGTAAGAATTCAAACTGAATAAAATAGGCTTGTGCCATGTGGGAATAGAAAACATGGAAGAATTGCATTGAGAATGTCAGGACGAGAGAGGAGTACCCAAACTAGCATTACTCAAACATATACTCCACAATCAACTTGAGAGTTCACCAAATGCCAGGTTGGACCACATTAGCAAAGCATGCTCCACAATCAACTTTAGACAATAAACAATAGGAGTTAGAAGCAGAATAAAAACAAACATACAAAGCAGCTAGGGACTGAATCATGAAGCATATGTACATGTAACAGTAACAACCACAAGGACAACACAACACAAGAGAAGAAAGCACAGTTGTAGCATTAATACCAACACGGACAGAATGGTTCTAGATGTTGAATGCAAAAAATGATTCATTCTCA
>NW_021208285.1:0-2868 GCF_002162155.2 Triticum dicoccoides
GGTCAGTTGGCCTTGGTGGTAGCACCTCAGGTTGGTGGATATAAATTCACTAAGGTACTCATGGACGGGGGTAGTAGCATCAGTATCCTCTATTATGAGACCTTTCGACTCATGGGGTTAACTGATAAAAATCTAAGGACGTCCAACACTGTTTTCCATGGAGTGGTCCCTGGTAAGTCGGCTTACCCAGTTGGCAAGATTGAGCTGGAGGTGGCCTTCGGAGACGAATATGACTCCAGAGCTGAGAAGTTGACGTTTGAGGTGGTCAAAATTAGGAGCCCATATCATGCTCTGTTCGGGCGGCCGGCTTATGCTAAGTTCATGGCCCGGCCATGTTATGTTTATTTACAGCTCAAGATGTCGGGTCACAAGGGCACCATCACTATGCCTGGAAGTCGGAAGGTGGCGTTGGAGTGTGAAAGGGCGACGCGGCTTATGCTGAGTCGGCCTGTGCGGCGGAAGAGCTCAAATTTTATCAAGATAATGTTGACCCGGCGGATATGACCTCCTTGAAGAAACCAACTACAGAGCACGACCCGGCGTTGAAGTTTAAATCGGCTGCCGAGACAAAGCTTGTTGACTTTACCCCGGGTGACCCTTCTAAGCAGTTCAACATCAACAGCAATTTGGATCCCAAATAGGAAAGCGCGCTCATCGAGTTCATCCGTGAGAACCGGGACATCTTTGCATGGAAACCTTCTGACATGCCGGGTGTACCAAGGGAACTCGCTGAGCACACTCTCAATATTGATCCGAAGTATAAGCCGGTTAGGCAGTTTCTTCGGCGTTTTAGCGAAGAGAGACGGAAAGCTATTGGAGAGGAAGTCGCCCGGCTCTTAGTGGCCGGGTTTATCATTGAAGTTTTTCACCCGGAGTGGTTGGCTAACCCGGTGCTTGTCCTCAAGAAGAATGGCGCCTGGCGGATGTGTGTGGACTACACGGACTTAAACAAGGCTTGTCCGGCTGATCCCTTTGCTCTCCCCCATATTA
This sequence comes from Triticum dicoccoides, assembly GCF_002162155.2. Taxonomy (NCBI): domain Eukaryota; kingdom Viridiplantae; phylum Streptophyta; class Magnoliopsida; order Poales; family Poaceae; genus Triticum; species Triticum dicoccoides. The sequence goes on from NW_021208285.1 coordinate 991, forward strand.
ATCAAATCATTGATGCTACGGCGGGTTGTGAACGTTTGAGCTTTTTGGATGCTTACTCTGGTTATCATCAGATCAAAATGGCAGTTAAGGAACAGGAGAAGACGACTTTCATCACTCCGTTTGGGGCCTTCTGTTATGTATCTATGCCGTTCGGACTCAAGAGTGCTCAGGCGACTTATCAGAGATGTGTGCAAAACTGTCTACACGATCAAATCGGGCATAATGTTCATGCTTATGTGGATGACATTGTGGTGAAGTCTAGAGAAAAGGAAACTTTAATATCCGATTTAAAAGAGACCTTTGATAATCTCCGGGTTTATAAAATGATGCTTAACCCAGCCAAGTGTGTATTTGGTGTACCTGCAGGCAAGCTTTTGTGTTTTCTGGTATCAAACAGAGGCATTGAAGCTAATCCGGAGAAGATTAAGGCAATTGCCTCTCTGGCTAAACCGGCGTGCATCAATGATGTTCAGCGATTGGCGGGTCGTGTTGCCGCTTTAAGCCGGTTCATAAGCCGGTTAGGTGAGAAGGCCCTGCCGCTATATCAGATGATGAAGAAAACAGACACTTTTTTCTGGAGTGATGCTGCTGATGCTGCCTTTGAAGACTTGAAGAGACAGTTGTCTGAACCGCCGGTTCTTGCGGCTCCTATTGATAAAGAGTCGTTGCTGTTATACGTGGCTGCCAATTCGCGAGCCGTCAGTGTTGCCATCGTGGTGGAGCGTAAGGAAGCTGGCAAGGAGCATCCGGTTCAACGACCGGTTTACTACATCAGTGAGGTGCTCATTGAATCTAAACAAAGGTATCCACATTGGCAGAAACTTGTTTACGGAGAGTTTATGGCCAACCGGAAGTTGAAGCAGTACTTTTAGAGTCACCCTATAACTGTGGTAAGTTCTGCCCCTTTGGGAGACATCATTCAGAACAGGAAGGCCACAGGACGAGTCGCCAAGTGGGCCATCGAGCTTGGGCCTCATGATTTGAAGTATATGCCACGTACTGCTATTAAGTCTCAAGCCTTGGTGGACTTTATCAATGATTGGACAGAGTTACAGGCCCCTGAGGAGAAGCCAGATAACACATACTGGACTATTCATTTTGACGGGTCATGGCAGCTAGAAGGCTCGGGGGCTGGAGTCGTTTTAACTTCCCCTCGAGGTGAAAAATTTTGTTATGTACTCCAGCTTATGTTTCCATGTACTAACAATGCAGCTGAATACGAGGCCTTACTCCATGGTCTCCGGATGGCCAAGGAGATGAATTTAAGCCGGGTAAGGTGCTTGGGTGACTCAGATCTCGTGGCTCAATAGGTGTCAGGCAAGTGGGATTCCAAGGATCCCCTTATGGCGGCTTATCGTCGTGAAGTAGATGTTGTGGCTGGTCATTTCAAGGGTTATCAAGTGGAACACATTGATCGAAGGAAGAATGAGGCGGCTGATGCTTTAAGCCGGCTGGGATCCCAACGTAAGCCGGTGCCGCCTAACACCTTTCTCGATATTTTACATAACCCTTCTGACAAGGTGCCTACCGAGGAAGAGCTAGCGGTGCCAGACCCGGAGGCACAACTGGTGGCGGCTCTTCACGTTATCCCGGATTGGACAGTGCCCTATTTGGCTTATATGACCCGGGGTGAGTAACCTGAGGATGAGACCTTGGCAAGACAAATCGTTAGGCGCTCCAAATCTATGACAATTGTTAACGGCGAGTTACATCACCTAAGTGTCACTGGGGCGTTTCAACGCTGTGTGTCCCCTGCAGAAGGCCAAGAAATACTTTGTGAGATCCATGAAGGGGATTGTGGCCATCATGCCGGGTCAAAATCTCTGGTAGCAAAAGCTTACCGTCATGGTTTCTACTGGCTGACGGCTCATGCTGATG
>NW_021208286.1:0-2075 GCF_002162155.2 Triticum dicoccoides
AAGTCGGTTGCTCGCTCCATTGTTCCTGAGAACGGAGTCTTGGTCATTTTACCCATAAGGCATGGTTCGCACGTGTCAAATGATTCATAATCAAGAGACTCTAAAAGTCCATCAGCATGGAGCTTCTTCATGCGTTTGACACCTATGTGACCAAGGCGGCAGTGCCACAAGTATGTGGGACTATCATTATCAACCTTACTTCTTTTGGTACTCACATTATGAACATGTGTAGCATCACGTTCGAGATTCATAAAGAATAAACCATTCACCATAGGAGCATGACCATAAAACATATCTCTCATAAAATGGAACAACCATTATTCTCAGATTTAAAAGAGTAGCCATCTCGAATTAAACGAGATCCCGATACAATGTTCATGCTCAAAGCTGGCACTAAATAACAATTATTAAGGTTTAAAACTAATCCCGAAGGGAGATCCAGAGGTAGCGTGCCGACGGTGATCACATTGACCTTGGAACCATTCCCGACGCGCATCGTCACCTCGTCCTTTGCCAGTTTCCGCTTATTCCGTAGCCCCTGCTTTGAGTTACAAATGTGAGCAACTGCACCGGTATCAAATACCCAGGAGCCACTACGGGCACTAGTAAGGTACACATCAATTACATGTATATCACATATACCTTTTGTTTTGCCGGCCTTCTTATCCGCTAAGTACTTAGGGCAGTTCCGCTTCCAGTGACCGCTTCCCTTGCAATAAAAGCACTCAGTCTCGGGCTTGGGTCCATTTTTTGGCTTCTTCCCGGCAGCTTGCTTGCCGGGCGCGGCAACCTCCTTGCCGTCCTTCTTGAAGTTCTTTTTACCCTTGCCTTTCTTGAACTTAGTGGTTTTATTGACCATCAACACTTGATGTTCCTTCCTGACTTCTACCTCTGCTGATTTCAGCATAGCAAATACTTCGGGAATGGTCTTTTCCATCCCCTGCATATTGAAGTTCATCACAAAGCTCTTGTAGCTTGGTGGAAGCGACTGGAGGATTCTGTCAATGACCGCATCATCCGGGAGTTAACTCCCAGCTGAGTCAAGCGGTTATGCAACCCAGACATAGTGAGTATGTGCTCACTGACAGAACTGTTTTCCTCCATCTTACAGCTGAAGAATTTGTCGGAGACTTCATATCTCTCGACCTGGGCATGAGCTTGGAAAACCATTTTCAGCTCTTCGAACATCTCATATGCTCCATGTCTCTCAAAACGCTTTTGGAGCCCCGGCTCTAGGCTGTAAAGCATGCCGCACTGAACGAGGGAGTAGTCATCGAAACGTGCTTGCCAAGCGTTCATAACATCTTGTTCTGCAGGGAGAACGGGTGCGTCACCAAGCGGTGCTTGTAGGACATAATCTTTCTTGGCAGCTATGAGGATGATCCTTAGGTTCCGGACCCAGTCCGTATAGTTGCTGCCATCGTCTTTCAGCTTAGTTTTCTCTAGGAACGCGTTGAAGTTGAGGACTACGTTGGCCATTTGATCTACAAGACATATTGCAAAGATTTTAGACTAAGTTCATGATAATTAAGTTCAACTAATCAAATTATTAGTGAACTCCCACTTAGATTAGACATCCCTCTATCCATCTAAGTATTACATGATCCGAGTCAAACTAGACCGTGTCCGATCATCACGTGAGACGGACTAGTCAACATCGGTGAACATCTTCATGTTGATCGTATCTTCTATACGACTCATGCTCGACCTTTCGGTCTTCTGTGTTCTGAGGCCATGTCTGTACATGCTAGGCTCGTCAAGTCAACCTAAGTGTTTGCATGTGTAAATCTGTCTTACACCCGTTGTATGTGAACGTCTGAATAAAACACCCGATCATCACGTGGTGTTTTGAAACAGCGAACTGTCGCAACGGTGCACAGTTAGGGGGAACACTTCTTGAATTTATTGTGAGGGATCATCTTATTTACTACCGTCGTTCTAAGTAAACAAGATGCAAAACATGATAAACATCACATGCAATCAAATAATAAACGTGACATGATATGGCCAATATCACATAGCTCCTTTGATCTCCATCTTGGGGCTCCATGATCATCTTGTCACCGGCTTGACAC
>NW_021208287.1:0-2429 GCF_002162155.2 Triticum dicoccoides
TGGGAGTAGTTATGGGTATCCCGACGTCGTGGTATCAGCCGAAGCACTTCAGACGTCAGCGACGGAGCGGCGCGCGCCGAATTGGACTGGAACGCCACTAGGCTAGGTCTGCTTTCGGCCGCCCACGCAACGTGCAGGTGTGCTCAGGGCGATGGGCCCAGACCCCTGCGCGCTTAGGTTTAGACCGGCGTGCTGGCCTCTCTATTTTGCCTAGGTGGGGCTGCGACGTGTTGATCTTCCGAGGCCGGGCATGACCCAGGAAAGTGTGTCCGGCCAAATGGGATCAAGCGTGTTGGGTTATGTGGTGCACCCCTGCAGGGAAGTTAATCTATTCGAATAGCCGTGATCTTCGGTAACAGGACGACTTGGAGTTGTACCTTGACCTTATGACAACTAGAACCGGATACTTAATAAAACACACCCTTCCAAGTGCCAGATACAACCGGTGGTCGCTCTACCTCAGGGATATGAGGAGGGGATCGCCGGGTAGGATTATGCTATGAGATGCTATTTGGAGATGTTACTTGGAGATGCTACTTGGAGGACTTCAATCTACTCTCTTCTGCTTGATGCAAGACGGTGGTTGCGAGAAGCGTAGTCTTCGACAGGATTAGCTATCCCCCTCTTATTCTGGCATTCTACAGTTCAGTCCACTGATATGGCCCTTTACACATATACCCATGCATATGTAGTGTAGTTCCTTGCTTGCGAGTACTTTGGATGAGTACTCACGGTTGCTTTCTCCCCCCCTTTTCCCCTTTCCTTTCTTTCTGGTTGTCGCAACCAGATGCTGGAGTCCAGGAGCCAGACGCCACCGTCGACGACGACCCCTACTACACCGGAGGTGCCTACTACTACGTGCTGCCCGCTGACGACGACCTGGAGTAGTTTAGGAGGATCCCAGGCAGGAGGCCTGCGCCTCTTTCGATCTGTATCCCAGTTTGTGCTAGCCTTCTTAAGGCAGACTTGTTTAACTTATGTCTGTACTCAGATATTGTTACTTCCGCTGACTCGTCTATGATCGAGCACTTGTATTCGAGCCCTCGAGGCCCCTGGCTTGTATTATGATGCTTGTATGACTTATTTTATTTGTAGAGTTGTGTTGTGATATCTTCCCGTGAGTCCCTGATCTTGATCGTACACATTTGCGTGCATGATTAGTGTATGATTGAATCGGGGGCGTCACAAGTTGGTATCAGAGCCGACTGCCTGTAGGAATCCCCCTTCCACACTCCTTGGCCGAAGTCGAGTCTAGACATTGCAAAACTTTTACTAACTTGGCTGTGTGCCTTACGGGCCCACGTCGCCATTGGGTGGTACTAGGATCTTTTACTCCTCGACCTTTACTCTGGGATTCTGAACTCTCCTCTATTCGGGTTAAACGATTTTTACAAAAATCTAACTTTAGGTTCTCGAAAATACTTTCTCCCGGAGCGGCCCTGTAGTCCAGATGATCACCGACTGCACCAGAAGATTTCGAAGATACTCCCCGATTTTCTCTTGAGACCTTGTGCCCGTTGCCTTTGCAATTCCCTACCACTGAAATATCCCTATGGATAAATACTTACACCTGTCGTGCTTACTTTTATTCTCAGTCGATCTTGTTATTACAAGATACCCTGAGAATATTTTGTGCCTACTGCCTTGCAGTTCTTTGCCACCTGAATACCCCTAAGAATAACTTCTCGTACCTTCCGAGTATCCGCTCATCCCAGTTGTTCAGGTGTTTCACAAAAGTCTTTGAAATACTATTCAATCCTCCGAAAATCCTTAGTAGCTTATTGCTCTGCAATACTGATCTAGTTGCATGATGGATGTTTTCCATATATCTGGCAATATTTGTTAGTATCCTTAGGCACCGTCATTTTGATCCTTTTGATTCAACATGAGTGCGAATGCACGCAATCATCAGTTGATCCTTTTTAAATTATCTTTTGGCTCAGACGTCTTTCAAACATGAGCTGGTTCTCGACCAAACTATCTGTCGTCGATTGTGCCTCTGGTATATTCAATTGATCCATCCTTGATCAGAATGTCTGCTTCTGATCCTTTGTTTTGGAAATCATAATTCCTTTTTATTTAAGCTTTGAATTATTCAGATGATTCCATAACCTGTTGCATTTGCATTCCTTCCTCTTCGGGTTGAGTACCGATACTCATATCAGATCCTTTGTGGACTATCAAGTCCTTTGTTGGATTGTTATCCGACAGTGTCCTTCACATTTGAACACCTTGTGAGTTCTTCCCCTTATACATGATGCCCTTGTTAAGTTGTATCCTCTGCTTGGCCAACCATGCTCTGCTTTCGGGCTTGTGTTATTTACTTCTGAACTTTGTAGTATATGTTCCTAAGATACCCGATGGGTTGGACCAAGGCCTTCCCTAGACTGTGCAAACCCGAGAGTTTTCACGAGTTATATTCTTCGGGT
>NW_021208288.1:0-904 GCF_002162155.2 Triticum dicoccoides
TCGGAATGAACAAGGGGGTTTTGCTTGCCTGGCACTTCTGAAGATAACATTGAGTCTTCATCAGTGTCAACGATCACATCATCGGTATCACGTCTATCGAGAGGGGACAAATACCGGCAACACAGAAAGGAACACAATCAATGCAATGCACAATATGATGCATGCTCATGACATGGCAATATGAATGTGTTTTGAGCTAATGCAACTAGCAACAGATTAAATGAAGTTGGTTTGAATATAAAATTCAAATTCAAACTCCATATGTGATTAAATAAATGCCCTTTATATGATTTGTGCTAAACAGCAGCTATAAGTTGTTCTAACATGCATGAAAATGGTACAGATGGATTCCTTGAATTTTTCTGATAATTTTTCATATATAAATTATTTAATTTGGAGTTATGGTTAATTATCTCTGATTTATTGAAGTTTTAGGCATTTTCTGGAATTTCCTGATTATTTTTAAATCCAAAAAAAATACTTATTGCGTCAGCCCCACGTCACAGTGACGTCAGCAGGGTCAACTGGGCGCCCCAGGTCAAACCTGACCAGTGGGGTCCACTGGTCAGTGACACAGTGCTGCCCAGGGTCAATGACAGGTGGGTCCGGCCAATGACCACGTCAGCAAAGTCAACCTGACGCGTGGGGCCACTATGATTAACCTAAACTAACAGAAGTTTAAGCCGTGGTTAATTAAGGGCGTGGGGCCCATATGTCAGTGAGAGATAGGGGAGGGTCAAACCCTCTGGTCGGCGGGGTCAACACGCCGGCGTTTAGCCGCCGGCGAGGCTAAACGCGGCGGTGCAGGTGCGGGTTTCACGTACAGGGCACCGTTCGGGGCGCCGTTGGGCTCTATGGATAGCTGGGAGTGGGCCGCGGCGAGTGGTGCAGGTAGTTGGGTTCG
>NW_021208289.1:0-1492 GCF_002162155.2 Triticum dicoccoides
CTTCTGGTGGCCCGCGGATGCCGTTTGGACCATCAGTTTCTCTCCTAGCGCGCCGCAGCCCAACCCCGCACATGGCCGAACTCCGGCCGCCGCCTCGGGCTCCACTCCGGCGAACCCCGGCCACCCCCGCACCTCCCGTTGGTCCCCCTAGATGCGCACGGGCGCAGGCTACCTCCTGGTGCCCTTGGCGCGTCGATCCGATGCCCCTAGCGCAAGTCCGGCGTCCCCCGCCGTGCTCTGTGGTCGCCGCCGGCGTAACTCCGGCGAGGGTGACGTGGCGCTGATTTAGTCAGCACTAATGACCACACTAAACACCCCCACAGCCACTGACAGTGGGCCCCACCCCTGGTCAAACCCCAGTCAGCGCTGGGTTTGACCGGGATTAGCTCCTGTGTCACTGACGTGTGGCCCCCACACATCAGGTTTGACCGGACCAGCCCAGTTGACCCTGCTGACGTCACTGTGACGTGGGGCTGACGCAATAAGTATTTTCTGGTTTTAAAAAATAATCAGGAAATTCCAGAAAATAGCTAAAACTTCAATAAATCATAGAAATTCAACCGTAACTCCAAATTAAATAATTTATATATGAAAAATTATCAGAAAAATTCAAGGAATCCATCTGTACCATTTTCATGCATGTTAGAACAACTTATCACTACTGTTTAGGCAAATGAAGTGAATGACATTTAAATAACCACATATGGAGTTTGAATTTGAATCTTGGATTCAAACCAACTTCATTTAATCTGGTTTTAGGTGCATTAGCCCAAAACACATTCATATTGCCATGTCATAGCATGCATCATATTGTGCATTGCATTGATCGTGTTTTTCTGTATTGCCGGTAATTGTCCCCTCTCGATAGGCGTGTACCGACGATGTGATCGATGACACCGATGAAGAGCTATATTATCTTCAGAAGTGCCAGGCAAGCAAAACCCCCTTGTTCATTCCGATAAAATCCCACTCTCTCGCTCCTGCTCTCTTTTACTGCATTAGGACAACACCGATTTAACTGTTACAGGTTGCGGTAGTTGAACCCCTTTATCCTCTGCATGACCTGTCATTGCCACAGTAAATAGATGAAACCCACTAGCATGAGTAGGAGTTGTTTGAGCCCTGTTGTGCCTACTCATTCATGTTTGTCTGTCATGCCTGCTATTTCTTAGAGTTGAGTCAGGTCTGATTCATCGGGGATGAATCAGAGGCGTGTGAACATGTCCTACTGTGTGTGAGCTAAGTGTGTGAACACGATTTGGTAAAGGTAGTGGTGAGAGGCCATGTAGGAGTACATGGTGGGTTGTCTCATTGCAGCCGTCCTCAGGAACTGAGTTCTGTGTTTGTGATCCATGACCAGCTACTACCACACATTGGAATGCTTAAGTGCCCCTCTCGACTTATTAATCAACATGATCTCTGTCCAGGAGTTGCAACTAGTTTCTGGTGTTTGTAGGTAGTGTTAGTAGTCTACCAAGTGGCACCCGGTACA
>NW_021208290.1:0-1509 GCF_002162155.2 Triticum dicoccoides
CAATCAAAGCAAAATAATATGTATAAAAGATAAACATCACATGCAATCAATATAAGTGATATGATATGGCCATCATCATCTTGTGCCTTTGATCTTCATCTCCAAAGCATCGTCCTGATAACCATCATCACCGACGCGCCACCTTGATCTCCATCGTAGCATCGTTGTCGTCTCGCCAACTATTGCTTCTACGACTATCGCTACTGCTTAGTGATAAAGTAAAGCAATTACATGGCGATTGCATTTCATACAATAAAGCGAGAACCATATGGCTCCTGCCAGTTGCCGATAACTCTGTTACAAAACATGATCATCTCATACAATAAATATAACATCATGTCTTGACCATATCACATCACAACATGCCCCGCAAAACAAGTTAGACGTCCTCTACTTTGTTGTCGCAAGTTTTACATGGCTGCTACGGGCTAACCAAGAACCGTTCTTAGCTACGCATGAAAACCACAATGATATTTCGTCAAGTTAGTGATGTTTTAACCTTCAACAAGGACCGGGCGTAGCCACACTCGATTCAACTAAAGTTGGAGAAACTGACACCCGCCAGCCACCTTTGTGTGAAGCACGTCGGTAGAACTAGTCTCGCTTAAGCGTACGTGTAATGTCGGTCCGGGCCGCTTCATCCAACAATACCGCCGAATCAAAGTATGACATGCTGGTAAGCAGTATGACTAGTATCGCCCACAACTCACTTGTGTTCTACTCGTGCATATAACATCTACGCATAAACCTGGCTCGGATGCCATTGTTGGGGAACGTAGTAATTTCAAAAAAAATTCCTACGTACACGCCAGATCATGGTGATGCATTACAACGAGAGAGGAGAGAGTTGTCCACGTACCCTCGTAGACTGAAAGCTGAAGCGTTATGACAACGCGGTTGATGTAGTCGTACGTCTTCATGATCGACTGATCCTAGTACCGAACATACGGCACCTCCGCGATCTGCACACATTAAGCTCGGTGACGTCCCACAAACTCATGATCCAGTAGAGCTTCGAGGGAGAGTTCCGGCAGCACGATGGTGTGATGACGGCATTGATGAAGCTACCGACGCAGGGCTTCGTCTAAGCACCGCTACGATATGACCGAGGTGGATTATGGTGGAGGGGGGCATCGCACACGGCTAAAAGATCAATGACCAACTTGTGTGTCTATGGGGTGCCCCTCCCCCATATATAAAGGAGTGGTGGAGGGGGAGGGGCCGACCCTCCTAGGAGCGCCCCAAGGGGAGTCCTACTCCCACCGGGAGTAGGACTCCAACCCTTCCAAGAGTAGGAGTAGGAGAGACGGAAGGAGGAGAGAAGGGGAAGGAAAGGGGGGCACCGCCCCCCTCCTTGTCCAATGATAAAACTAGTTATATTAATTTTCTTACTAAAAATTCATTAGTTCTATTAATTCAACTAGTTCTTACTAAAAATAAACTAGTTCAACTACTTTTCTTAATTTACTTATTAAATATTTTAAACACTTACTGAAAACAGAAAAAAAA
>NW_021208291.1:0-1067 GCF_002162155.2 Triticum dicoccoides
AGGACTCTCCTGCGCCTCCCTCTTTGGCCGGCCAGCCTCCCCTCCTCTCCTCCTTTATATACGGAGGCAGGGGCACCTCTAAACACACAAGTTGACACAAGTTGATCCACGTGATCGATTCCTTAGCCGTGTGCGGTGCCCCCTGCCACCATATTCCTCGATAATACTGTAGCGGAGTTTAGGCGAAGCCCTGCTGCTGTAGTTCATCAAGATCGTCACCACGCCGTCGTGCTGACGAAACTCTTCCCCGACACTTTGCTGGATCGGAGTCCGGGGATCGTCATCGAGCTGAACGTGTGCTCGAACTCGGAGGTGCCGTAGTTTCGGTGCTTGATCGGTTGGATCGTGAAGACGTACGACTACTTCCTCTACGTCGTGTCATTGCTTCCGCAGTCAGTCTGCGTTGGGTACATAGACAACACTCTCCTCTCGTTGCTATGCATCACATGATCCTGTGTGCGCGTAGGAAAATTTTTGAAATTACTACGAAACCCAACAGTGGTATCAGAGCCTAGGTTAATGATGTTGATGTTATATGCACGAGTAGAACACAAGTGAGTTGTGGACGATACAAGTCATACTGCCTACCAGCATGTCATATTTTGGTTCAGCGGTATTGTTGGACGAGACGACCCAGACCAACCTTACGCGTACGCTTACGCGAGACCGGTTCCCTCGACGTGCTTTGCACAGAGATGGCTTGCGGGCGACTGCCTCTCCAACTTTAGTTGAACCAAGTATGGCTACGCCCGGTCCTTGCGAAGGTTAAAACGGAGTCTATTTGACAAACTATCATTGTGGTTTTGATGCGTAGGTGAGATTGGTTCTTACTTAAGCCCGTAGCAGCCACGTAAAACATGCAACAACAAAGTAGAGGACGTCTAACTTGTTTTTGCAGGGCATGTTGTGATGTGATATGGTCAAGGCATGATGCTGAATTTTATTGTATGAGATGATCATGTTTTGTAACCAAGTTATCGGCAACTGGCAGGAGCCATATGGTTGTCGCTTTATTGTATGCAATGCAATCGCGATGTAATGCTTTACTTTATTACTAAACGGTAGTG
>NW_021208292.1:0-1700 GCF_002162155.2 Triticum dicoccoides
TTTCTGGAATTTAAATAAATCTTAAATGATTTAATAATTTCAGAAAATAGCTAAAACTTCTAAAAATCATAGAAATTCAACCGTAACTCCAAATTAAATAAATTATATATGAAAAATTATCAGAAAAATTCAAGGAATCCATCTGTACCATTTTCATGCATGTTTGAACAATGTTTGTCCTCTGTTTTGGACAAAACAAATAAATGGCATTTAAATAATCACATATGGAGTTTGAATTTGAATCTTGGATTCAAACCAACTTCATTTAATCTGGTTTTAGTTGCATTAGCTCAAAACACATTCATTTTTGCCATGTCATGATCATGCATCATATTGCGCATTGCATTGATTGTGTTCCCTTCTGTGTTGCCGGTATTTGTCCCCTCTCGATAGACGTGATACCGATGATGTGATCGATGACACTGATGAAGACTCAATGTTATCTTCAGAAGTGCCAGGCAAGCAAAACCCCCTTGTTCATTCCGATACAATCCTACTCTCTCGCTCCTGCTCTCTTTTACTGCATTAGGACAACAACGATTCATCTGTTACTTGCTGCGGTAGCTGAACCCCTTTATCCTTTGCATGACCTATCATTGCCACAGTAAATAGATGAAACCCTCTAGCATGAGTAGGAGTTGTTTGAGCCCTGTTGTGCCTACTCATTCATGATTGTTTGTCATGCCTGCTACTGCTTAGAGTCGAGTCATGTCTGATTCATCGGGGATGAATCAGAGGTGTGTGAACATGTCCTACTGTGTGTGAGCTAAGTGTGTGAACACGATTTGGTAAAGGTAGCGGTGAGAGGCCATGTAGGAGTACATGGTGGGTTGTCTCATTGCAGCCGTCCTCAGGAACTGAGTTCTGTGTTTGTGATCCATGATTCAGCTACTACCACGCATTGGGCCCGAAACCAATGGACCCTCTCGGCTTCTTGATCACCCTTGTCCTCTGTCCAGGAGTTGCAAGTAGTTTCTGGTGTTTGTAGTATGCTAGAGGCCGTGCGCAGCGCTGACCGTAGGGGTGGGCTGTGATGCGGTAGGCACGTGGCACGGTGTACCGAGCGCCCGTTTGGTGTCTCGGGAACCCTGTTCACATCGTTTGGGGCTGTGAGCGAAACTCCGGCCGGATCTCCTCATGGATGGAACCCGAATAGGCGATAAACCTGGACTAGAGACTTGAGTGATTAGGTAGGCCGTGGCCGACACCCACGTTGGGCTTCCGCTTGAAGGTTGCCGAGTACATGTCGTGTAAACGGCGGTAAGTGGTGAGAGCGTGTGTGAAGAAGTACACCCCTGCAGGGTTAACCTAATCTATTCGAATAGCCGTGTCCGCGGAAAAGGACTTCTGGGTTGCTTATATCAGTTCATAGACAAGTGAAAGTGGATACTCTAAAATACGCAAGATAAGCGTGAGTGCTATGGATGGCGTTCTCGTAGGGAGACGGGAGCGGATCCATAGTGGTGTATTGATATGGTGAATATGTGGACTCGTGTGCGCCACCTCAAAAGAGTTACTCGCAATCGTAGTTCAGGATAGCCACCGAGTCAAAGCTGGCTTGCTGCAGTTAAACCCCACCATCCCCTTTGTTGATAATGATGCATATGTAGATAGTTCTGATGTAAGTCTTGCTGGGTACATTTGTACTCACGTTTGCCTATTTATGTTTTTGCAGAGAGACTTCGGTCTCGCTAGTAGTT
>NW_021208293.1:0-1715 GCF_002162155.2 Triticum dicoccoides
TTGGCCGCCACCCCTTGCTCCTATATAAGTAGATCCATCTAGTAGCTTTTCCTTGGGATTTATTTAGTTAAAAGTTAGCCATTGCAACTTCGTGTACTTCGTTTGTGTCCAACGACCAGACCAAGACCGCTTCCGGATCCCCACCATTATCAATACCTCATATATATTTGCAATATTCAGATTGCTTTATCATATTCTTGCTCGTTCTTCGATTGCTTGCAGGAATAGACCTTCGTGGTCAGGCTGACCGTGCTTCCGGCATCGTCAGTAACCTCAGGAGATTGGTTTAGCGATTGCTAAGGCGCAACGTCGTGCATGTTTGTAGTCGGATCGTCAAAGTCGTCTCCACCAAATCGATAGTTATCATCTCATCGAAAGATCGGGACACCCTCGCCTCTATCAAGTGGTATCAGTTTTCAGGTTGCTCAGTGAGAATTTCCAATTTTCCTAGATTAGATTTATTTTCTTACCTATTGTCCAAGAAAAAGCCACACAAAAAAATGTTAGATCTGTTCATCCTTTATCCAAGCCAGTCTGAGCCTTTGCAATTTTCTATTCATTGCTTGCATAGTTGAATTATCGGTTGCATCGTCGTGTCAGTTGCTGGTCTTAGTGTCTAGTTCCTTTAGAGTTTCGAGTTCTGTTCACATTAGTTACGCCGCCGCTGCATCATTATCCCTTCCGCCGTCCACCATCCCATCTATTAATTTCCACCACGTGCTATGCACTGTTCATTGTCATAATCATAGTTGAGGTCATTCACATCTTCGCCTAATCCAATCTGCATCTTATCTAGTTTGTCTTGGAAAGAGGGAGAAAAAAAGAGAGAGAAAAAAAAAGAAAAAAGGAAAGAAAAAAAAGAAAAAGAGAGAGAAGAAAAAGAAAAAAAAAGGGCGTGAAAAAAAAGAGAGAAGAAAAAAAAATTGGATCTATCTAGAATCAATCTCGTACCTGAATTCGGATTGGAATCTGTTTTGCGCACTGTTCAGTAAAACAGGTGTATCTTCCTCATACGAAGTCAGTTTTGGCTCTGTGAGTACTCAAATTGAAGATAGCGACGAGGCGCATCTAAATAGTTGCAGAAGCTAGTTCAATATTTGACACCTCAAAATCGGCTTTTAAATAGGTCTTTTTGCCCTCCGAAGTTCGTGAACACAACTTGTTCCAATTTTTCAAGCCAGTTTTAGAATTCTTTGACTCCTCATATCAACTCGGAATTGAGTGATTCTTTTTGCATTGGAAAGCTTGAGGTAGTAGCATTCTTTGAAAGAATTTATCAGAAAATTGTCTCAAACTTTTCAAGAGGAAAGTTGGAGAGAGAGTTGTTGTATATCCTGCTTGGCAGTTGTTTTTCATCATTATCTTCACTGCCGTTGATAGAGGCGAGGGTGTCCCGATCTTTCGATGAGATGATAACTATCGATTTGGTGGAGACGACTTTGACGATCCGACTACAAACGTGCACGACGTTGCGCCTTAGCAATCGCTAAACCAATCTCCTGAGGTTACTGACGATGCCGGAAGCACGGTCAGCCTGACCACGAAGGTCTATTCCTGCAAGCAATCGAAGAACGAGCAAAAATATGATAAAGCAATCTGAATATTGCAAATATATATGAGGTATTGATAATGGTGGGGATCCGGAAGCGGTCTTGGTCTGGTCGTTGGACACAAACGAAGTACACGAAGTTGCAATGGCTAACTTTTAACTAAAC
>NW_021208294.1:0-1222 GCF_002162155.2 Triticum dicoccoides
TTGTAAGGGATCATCTTATTTACTACCGTCGTCCTAAGTAAACAAGATGCATAAACATGATAAACATCACATGCAATCAAATAGTGACATGATATGGCCAATATCATTTTGCTCCTTTTGATCTTCATCTTCGGGGCTCCATGATCATCATCATCACCGGCATGACACCATGATCTCCATCATCATGATCTCCATCATCGTGTCTTCATGAAGTTGTCACGCCAACGACTACTTCTACTTCTATGGCTAACGCGTTTAGCAATAAAGTAAAGTAAGTTACATGGCGTTCTTCAATGACACGCAGGTCATACAAAAAATAAAGACAACTCCTATGGCTCCTGCCGGTTGTCATACTCATCGACATGCAAGTCGTGAATCCTATTACAAGAACATGATCAATCTCATACATCACATATCATTCATCACATTCTTCTTGGCCATATTACATCACATAGCATACCCTGCAAAAACAAGTTAGACGTCCTCTAATTGTTGTTGCATGTTTTACGTGGCTGCTATGGGTTTCTAGCAAGAACGTTTCTTACCTACGCAAGACCACAACGTGATATGCCAATTGCTATTTACCCTTCATAAGGACCCTTTTCATCGAATCTGTTCCGACTAAAGTGGGAGAGACTGGCACCCGCTAGCCACCTTATGCACCAAGTGCATGTCAATCGGTGGAACCTGTCTCACGTAAGAGTACGTGTAAGGTCGGTCCGGGCCGCTTCATCCCACAATACCGTCGAAACAAGATTGGACTAGTAAGGGTAAGCATATTGAACAACATCAACGCCCACAACTACTTTGTGTTCTACTCGTGCAAAGAATCTACGCAATAGACCTAGCTCATGATGCCACTGTTGGGGAACGTAGCAGAAATTCAAAAATTTTCCTACGTAACACCAAGATCTATCTATGGAGAGACCAGCAACGAGTAGAAAGGGGAGTGCATCTACATACCCTTGTAGATCGCTAAGCGGAAGCGTTCAAGTGAACGGGGTTGATGGAGTCGTACTCGTCGTGATTCAGATCACCGATGATCAAGTGCCGAACGCACGGCACCTCCGCGTTCAACACACGTACAGCCCGGTGACGTCTCCCACGCCTTGATCCAGCAAGGAGGGAGGGAGAGGTTGAGGAAGACTCCATCCAACAGCAGCACAACGGCGTGGTGGTGGTGGAGGAGCGTGGCAATCCCGCAGGGCTTCGCCAAGCACCA
>NW_021208295.1:0-1487 GCF_002162155.2 Triticum dicoccoides
GCCACAGTCGTAGACGTGCGAAGAGCAATCCGCGTAGAGGGAAGTGTTCAGATACTTCTCCATCACAAAAAATTATGAAAAATTACCATCAGTCCTATAGCACATGTGCCCACGTTGTGTAAAAAACTCATGATTTTATCGCGCTCCAAGTATTTAATAATATTCACGCTGCATCGTTACCGCAGAACGTCTACTACCGTTTCATTGCCGTCCGTGAGGGGGGCCACAACCCGGAGACGCGTGCCGCCTCTTCGGACATGCCACAACACCACCCCGCATGTATGAGGGCCCGGTACGATGCTCCGGTGGCATTGCTACCCCCCCAGGGCCCCCGTCCCGCCTAACCCTGTAGCGTTTGACCACGGGATCTAGCCCTTTGACTTTGCACGGACGGGCTTTGACCAGTGGACCTCTCCACCCGGTTGTGTTAGGTCGGCCCAGAGGGACACCGGGAAGCAACATCCGGGCCAAACCCACAGCTACATCCACTCCGTGTAGACCCGACGCGTCCGTTTCCCCCCTCCAGGTGCCGGCGGCGGCGGCGTCCGTGGGGGGGGGCACACCCCGGAGACGCGTGCTGGGCGTTTGCAACCGCCTCAACACTTCCAGATTTGTGAGAGGCCGCCTACGCAAGATTTGACGGTATGCTAGCCCCCGGAGGCCGCCGGCCACAGTCGTAGACGTGCGAAGAGCAATCCGCGTAGAGGGAAGTGTTCAGATACTTCTCCATCACAAAAAATTATGAAAAATTACCATCAGTCCTATAGCACATGTGCCCACGTAGTGTAAAAAACTCATGATTTTATCGCGCTCCAAGTATTTAATAATATTCACGCTGCATCGTTACCGCAGAACGTCTACTACCGTTTCATTGCCGTCCGTGAGGGGGGCCACAACCCGGAGACGCGTGCCGCCTCTTCGGACATGCCACAACACCACCCCGCATGTATGAGGGCCCAGTATGACGCTCCGGTGGCATTGCTACCCCCTAGGGCCACCGTCCCGCCTAACCCTGTAGCGTTTGACCACGGGATCTAGCCCTTTGACTTTGCACGGACGGGCTTTGACCAGTGGACCTCTCCACCCGGTTGTGTTAGGTCGGCCCAGAGGGACACCGGGAAGCAACATCCGGGCCAAACCCACAGCTACATCCACTCCGTGTAGACCAGACGCGTTCGTTTCCCCCCTCCAGGTGCCGGCGGCGGCAGCGTCCGTGAGGGGGGGGGGGGGGCACGCCCCGGAGACGCGTGCTGGGCGTTTGCAACCGCCTCAACACTTCCAGATTTGTGAGAGGCCGCCTACGCAAGATTTGACGGTATGCTAGCCCCCGGAGGCCGCCGGCCACAGTCGTAGACGTGCGAAGAGCAATCCGCGTAGAGGGAAGTGTTCAGATACTTCTCCATCACAAAAAATTATGAAAAATTACCATCAGTCCTATAGCACATGTGCCCACGTTGTGTAAAAAACTCATGATTTTATCGCGCTCC
>NW_021208296.1:0-815 GCF_002162155.2 Triticum dicoccoides
ACCGAGTCTCCCCACGATCTGCGCACGACTGGGCGCACGTACTCGGTTACGTTGGGTGTGGCCCTCCTATATGTACTCTGTCTTGTACTCTGAATGAATTAAGGAAAGATCTCAATCAGTTTTCATGGTATCAGATTATCTCCCGATCCCCTCCTGAACTTCCCTAACCATGACTGGCCCCGGCAACCCATCCCAGCCCGCCGCCGGCACCCAAACCAATCCGTCCACCTCCTCCACCACCACCCTGACTATTCCCTCCTCTCTCTCCTTCAGCGACACCATCACCGACGTCACGCCATTCATCCCCATCGTTCTCGATCTTCACAGCCGGAACTACTATCACTGGCGCCATCTGTTCGAGATCCACCTCGGCCGCTGCTCTCTCCTCCATCATCTCTCCGATGACTCACCTCCGTAGCCTCACAATCCACGCTGGCTCAAAGATGATCTCGCCATCATCCAATGGCTCTCTATGTTTTGAAGGCGGTAAGGCGAGGCGAGGCGCTGGGGGGGCGCCTCACTGCCTAAGCGCTAAGGCATAAGGCGAGGCGATGCCTTAGAGACTTGTAAGCAACAGAATTAAGTAGAATTTGGTAGGCATTAGGCAACTAGGCATACAGCCATACACACCTTGCAACTGATGGTTGTAGAGCCCATATAGTTCTGGAGAGGATGGAGAATCTGCAGGAGAGGAGGAGGAACTGCAGGAGAGGAGGGGGAGGGGGATCTGCCAGAGAGGAGGGGGAAGCTGCCAGAAAGGAGGGGGAGAAGCTCAGATCCAGCCTGGGGGTGGGGGGAAACTGAAAATGGTTACA
>NW_021208297.1:0-961 GCF_002162155.2 Triticum dicoccoides
TTTTGTAGACTATTACTTACCGTTTTGGGGGCCCAAAGCGATTTGCATAGTTGTTGAACCCCAAGGTGCGCTTACGTGTCGGTTATGAACACTCGCGGTTTTTGTCGATTCTAACCTGTTTCATGCACTATTAATCACGGTTTTGGGGTCCCAAAGCGATTTCCATGGTAGTTGAACCCCAAGCTGCGCTTACATGTCGGTCATCAACAACCGCTGTTTTGGTCGATTCTGGACCGTTTCAAGGACTATTGTTGAACCCCGGGGTGCATTTACGTGTCGGTCATCGATACTCACGGTTTTTGTCATGTCTGACCCGTTTCGTGGACTATTACTCACCATTTTGGGGTCCCAAAGCGATTTCCATGGTTGTCGAACCCCAAGGTGTGCTTATGTATCGGTCATCAACACTCATAATTTTGGCTAATTTTGGTCCGTTTCGTGGACTATTACTCACGATTCTGGCCCGTTATGGGGCTCCGGAGCGATTTTCACGATTGACGATCCCCAGGGTGTGTTTGCATGTCCGGCGTCAATACTCATAGTTTTGGCGAATTCTGACCGTTTCGTGGACTATTACTCACTGTTTTTGGGTCACGGAGTGATTTGCATAGTTGTTGAATCCCAAGGCAGTTTTGGCCGATTCTAGCCCGTTTCATGGACTATTACTCACCATTTTGGGGTCCCGAAGCGATTTGCACGATTGGTGAAATCCGAGGTGCGTTTACGTGTTGGTCATCAACACTCACAATTGTTGCCGATTCTGGTCCGTTTCGTGGACTATTACTCACCGTTTTCGGCTCCCAGAGCGATTTCCATGATTGACAATCCCCGGGATGCGTTTAGGCGTTTGTCGTCAACACTCACAGTTTTGCCAATTCTGACACGTTTTGTAGACTATTACTTACCGTTTTGGGGGCCCAAAGCGATTTGCATAGTTGTTGAACCCCAAGGTGCGCTTACG
>NW_021208298.1:0-1233 GCF_002162155.2 Triticum dicoccoides
ATGCTAAGTATAAGTCATTTTAGAGCTATCCTAGGTTAAATATGTCATTTTAGAGCTAAGTAAGGTTATTATGTCATGTTGGAGCTAGCTAAGCATCTGAAGTCATTTAGGAGCTAAACTGTGTCATTTCTTAAGCATATTATGTCATTTTAGAGCTAGTTAAGCATATTAAGTAATTTTGGAGGAAAAGATGCTAAGTATAGGTCATTTTAGAGCTATCCTAGGTTAAATGTGTCATTTTAGAGCTAAGTAAGATTATTATGTCATTTTGGAGCTATCCTAGGTTAAATAGGTCATTTTGAAGCTAGCTAAGCATATTAAGTCATTTTGGAGGAAAAAATGCTAAGTATAGGTCATTTTAGACCTATCCTAGGTTAAATAGGTCATTTTGGAGCTAATTAAGCTTATTATGTAATTTTTGAGCTAGCTAAGCATATTGAGTCATTTTGGAGGAAACAATGCTAAGTATAGGTCATTTTAGAGCTACCCTAGGTTAAATAGGTCATTTTAGAGCTAAGTAAGGTTATTATGTCATTTTGGAGCTAGCTAAGCATGTGAAGTCATTTAGGAGCTAAACTATGTCATTTCTTAAGCATATTATGTCATTTTAGAGCTAGTTAAGCATATTAAGTCATTTTGGAGGAAAACATGCTAAGTATAGGTCATTTTAGAGCTATCCTAGGTTAAATAGGTCATTTTGAAGCTAGCTAAGCATATTAAGTCATTTTGGAGGTAAAAAATGCTAAGTATAGGTCATTTTAGAGCTATCCTAGGTTAAATAGGTCATTTTGGAGCTAATTAAGCTTATTATGTAAATTTTGAGCTAGCTAAGCATATTGAGTCATTTTTTAGGGAAAAAAATGCTAAGTATAGGTCATTTTAGAGCTAGCCTAGGTTAAATAGGTCATTTTGAAGCTAGCTAAGCATATGAAGTCATTTAGGACCTAAAATATGTCATTTCTTAAGCATATTATATCATTTTAGAGCTAGCTAAGCATATTAAGTCATTTTGGAGGAAAAGATGCTAAGTATAAGTCATTTTAGAGCTATCCTAGGTTAAATATGTCATTTTAGAGCTAAGTAAGGTTATTATGTCATGTTGGAGCTAGCTAAGCATCTGAAGTCATTTAGGAGCTAAACTGTGTCATTTCTTAAGCATATTATGTCATTTTAGAGCTAGTTAAGCATATTAAGTAATTTTGGAGGAAAAGATGCTAAGTATAGGTCATTTTA
>NW_021208299.1:0-926 GCF_002162155.2 Triticum dicoccoides
CCTGCCGGTTGTCATACTCATCGACATGCAAGTCGTGAATCCTATTACAAAGAACATGATCTCATACATCACAATTCATCATTCATCACAACTTCTGGCCATATCACATCACATGATCAATCGCTGCAAAAACAAGTTAGACGTCCTCTAATTGTTGTTGCATCTTTTACGTGGCTGCAATTGGGTTCTAGCAAGAACGTTTTCTTACCTACGAATCACCACAACGTGATTTTGTCAACTTCTATTTACCCTTCATAAGGGCCCTGTTCATCGATTCCGCTCCAACTAAGGTGGGAGAGACAGACACCCGCCAGCCACCTTATGCAACTAGTGCATGTCAATCGGTGGAACCGGTCTCACGTAAGCGTACGTGTAAGGTTGGTCCGGGCCGCTTCATCCCACAATACCGTTGAGCAAGAAAAGACTAGTAGAGGCAAGTAAGATGACAAAATTCACGCCCACAACAAAGTTGTGTTCTACTCGTGCAAAGAGAACTACGCATAGACCTGGCTCTGATACCACTGTTGGGGAACGTTGCAGAAAATTAAAATTTTTCCTACGGTTTCACCAAGATCCATCTATGAGTTCATCTAAGCAACGAGTCTAGGGAGAGAGTTTGCATCTACATACCACTTGTAGATCGCGTGCGGAAGCTTGCAAGGTGATGATGTAGTCGTACTCGACGTGATCCAAATCACCGATGACCAGCGCCGAACGGACGGCACCTCCGCGTTCAACACACGTACGGGACGGGAGACGTCTCCTCCTTCTTGATCCAGCAAGGGGGAAGGAGAGGTTGATGAAGATCCAGCAGCACGACGGCGTGGTGGTGGATGCAGGGCGTCACAGCAGCAGGGCTTCGCCGAGACTACGAGGGAGAGACGTAACGGGGGGAGGTGGAGGCGCCAGGGGCTGGTGTATGAAGT
>NW_021208300.1:0-1092 GCF_002162155.2 Triticum dicoccoides
AGGACTCCGGTATTCACCGCGTGACATTTCCCCGAAGGGACAGACACAGGAACGAAGAAGGACACATGCCGGCCAGCCTAAGTGTTCCGGAGCAGTAGCAAGCTACCATGGCTCGATGGAAACACTAGGAGACATTTCCCCGTAAGAGAGGCTACTAAAGATAAACAACTAGATGGTCAGATCCCACACATACCAAGCATTTCAATAACATACACACAATATGCTCGATATGTGCAAATACAACATGGCATCACAACATGACTCTATGACTCAAGTAATCTATTCAATAGGCTCCGAGGAGCGAGATATTACAAACATGGGTCTCATGACCCAACATTCAGAGCATACAAATCAAGCACAAGCGGAAGCTATCATGTCTGAGTACAGACATCTATAAATGAAAAAGGCTGAGAAGCCGGACTA
Source organism: Triticum dicoccoides (assembly GCF_002162155.2). Lineage (NCBI taxonomy): Eukaryota > Viridiplantae > Streptophyta > Magnoliopsida > Poales > Poaceae > Triticum > Triticum dicoccoides. The sequence continues at coordinate 424 of NW_021208300.1, forward strand.
TCTACCAAATCCTGCTGAGGCACAAGATCGTAGCTGAGGTAACAAGCTAAACGTCGAAGACCACGCGGAAATACTAGTGAGACTGAAGTCTCTCTGCAAAAACGTAAAATAGGCAAACGTGAGTACAAATGTACCCAGCAAGACTTACATCAGAACTATCTACATATGCATCATTATCAACAAAGGGATGGTGGGGTTTGACTGCAGCAAGCCAGCTTTGACTCGGTGGCTATCCTGAACTACGACTGCAAGTAACTCTTTTGAGGTGGCGCACACGAGTCCACATATTCACCATATCAATACACCACTATGGATCCGCTCCCGTCTCCCTACGAGAACGCCATCCATAGCACTCACGCTTATCTTGCGCATTTTAAAGTATCCACTTTCACTTGTCTATGAACTGATATAAGCAACCCAGAAGTCCTTTTCCGCGGACACGGCTATTCGAATAGATTAGGTTAACCCTGCAGGGGTGTACTTCTTCACACACGCTCTCACCACTTACCGCCGTTTACACGACATGTACTCGGCAACCTTCAAGCGGAAGCCCAACGTGGGTGTCGGCCACGACCTACCTAATCACCTAAGTCTCCAGTCCAGGTTTATCGCCTATTCGGGTTCCATCCATGAGGAGATCCGGCCGGAGTTTCGCTCACAGCCCCAAAC
>NW_021208301.1:0-1122 GCF_002162155.2 Triticum dicoccoides
AAACTAAGCATACACCCAGCAAGTAGACATGGCATAGAAGCTAAACATGGCAAGAACAACCTCATAACATGCAAGGACAAACTAGAACAACCTCGGCAAAAATGCTTAACACGTAAACATTCTGCCAGGAACATTTTATAGCAAAAGTAGAGCTCGATTGAGTCAAGCTACTGTGCTCCATAATTGCAAACAAAGACATGGATGGATAGAGCACAACAATATCTACAAAACATCCTTACTGATCATGCCCAAAAGAGGCATGGATCACTTTGTAGCAACATGAATACATGACATAAAAATATAGTCAGGAAAATGACTTAGAAGATTTCTAAGCCCTGAAATCAGCAACATTACGAGAGCTACTTTGCATGCTTGTGCTAGTCACCACAGAGATCACAAAAATACATGGCATACACCCCTGTAAATATGGCATGGCATACTTCAAAACTCATGTAGGGCTTAAGTTCATAAGAGGCACACATTAAACATGGCAAAAATGACAAAAGTCCAATCTCTGCTAAGAACCAGAAACTAACATTGCATAGCACTCTTGCAACAGCATTTAGGGAATCAAGATGAACTCAAATGAACATTGTGCAATGGGATGAAATGAAGTACTCGTCGAGACGAACAATTTGATATGCTACACACCCAAAACGGAGCCACGGATGCAGAGTTATGACATGATGAAATATGCTAAAAAATACTGAAACGGGGCAAAAGTCAACCTCTCTCCCAGATCTAGGGTTCATGCACACTCTTCGAGAATCGCCAGAAAAGGTCGCCGGAGGACTGCAGTCGGCCGGAGAGGGAAAAAGGGGGGCCGGATCCGGCGACGGGGATCTCGTCGGGGTGGTGAGGAGCTTGTCGGGGCGGTCGCCGGCGCCGTGCGGTGAGGGGCGCGGCGATGGCGCGGCAGGGCGGCCTCGGGCGGCGCGGTGAGGCGGCGCCGGGCGGCGGTTGCCGGCGACGAGGCGGAGCGGGGCGGAGCGGGGCGGCGGTCGCCGGAGCGGCGGAGGGACGGGCGGCGCGGCGCGATGGGCTTCGGGGGCCTCGCTTGGGCCGAGTGGGCGACGCTGTTGCGGGCGGCGGCGCGCCACGTGGCGGCCCCCGGTTGGGCGT
>NW_021208302.1:0-433 GCF_002162155.2 Triticum dicoccoides
ATTTGTGAACGCACCTTTGTGTTCTTATAACGTTCGCGCTACTTACAATCAGTTAGACCTGTCTACTCCAGTGGCGGGGCGAACATTTTTTGAATTTACGAACATTTTTAGGAAAACAACTATTTTCAGGAAAACAACTATTTTTGGAAATTTCGAATGTTTTCTAAAGAAAGAACATTTTTCCAAAAAAAATCGTATAATTGAACAATGTTCACATTTTTCAAAAATTGTTTCGGAATATCGAAAAAGGTTATGTTTTCGTATTTTGTTCACGCATTCAAAAAATGTTCGTGTTTCCAGATTTTGTTCTAGAAATTCAAGTATATATGTCATTTAAAAAAAACTGTTTTGAAATTTTCTTCACGAATTCAAAAAATTTCATGTTTTGAAAATTTATTCGCAAATTCAAAAACAATTTGTGTTTTATTTTTTT
>NW_021208303.1:0-1366 GCF_002162155.2 Triticum dicoccoides
TGGCCCTCCTACAATTATATAAGCATGGTGGCAGGCGTAGGCACCCAGGACGCGGCTTGTATGAGGTCCCGGTGCGATGCTCCGGTGGCATTGCTACCCCCCTAGGGCCCCCGTCCCGCCTAACCCTGTAGCATTTGACCACGGGATCTACCCCTTTGACTTTGCACGGACGGGCTTTGAGCAGTAGATGTATCCACCCGGTTGTGTAAGGTCAGCCCATAGGCCCACGGTAACATCTGGCCCGGATGTTGCTCCAAAGTGTTCATATGGGCTGACCTAACACAACCGGGTGGGGAGGTCCATTGGTCAAAGCCCGTCCGTGCAAAGTCAAAGGGCTAGATCCCATGGTCAAACGCTACAAGGTTAGGCGGGACGGGGGCACTGGGGGTAGCAATGCCACCGGAGCGTCGCACCGGGCCCTCATACATGCGGGGTGGTGTGGTGGCATGTCCGAAGAGGCGGTACGCGTCTCTGGTGCGTGGCCCCCCCTCACGGACGGCGATGACACGGTAGTAGACGTTCTGCGGTAACGATGCGGCGTCAATATTACTAAATACTCAGAGCGCGATAAAATCATGAGTTTTTTTGCACGACGTGGGCACATGTGCTATAGGAACGACGGTATTTTTTCATAATTTTTGGTGATGGAGAAGTATCCGAAAAATTCCCTCTACGCGGATTGCCCTTCGCGCGTCTACGGCTGTGGCCGGCGGCCTCCGGGGGCTAGCATGCCGCCAAATCTTGCGTAGGCGGGCTTTCACAAGTCTGGAAGTGTTGTGGCGGTTGCAAACGCCCGGCACGCGTGTCCAGGGTGTGCCCCCCCTCACGAACGGCGCCGCCGCCGGCACCTGGAGGGGATCTTGCTGTGGGTCTGGCCCGGATGTTGCTCCAAAGTGTTCCTATGGGCTGACCTAACACAACCGGGTGGGGAGGTCCACTGGTCAGAGCCCGTCCGTGCAAAGTCAAAGGGCTAGATCCCGTGGTCAAACGCTACAGGGTTAGGCGGGACGGGGGCACTGGGGGGTAGCAATGCCACCGGAGCGTCGCACCGGGCCCTCATACATGCAGGGTGGTGTGGTGGCATGTCCGAAGAGGCGGGACGCGTCTCCGGTGCATGGCCCCCCCTCACGGACGGCGATGACACGGTAGTAGATGTTCTGCGGTAATGATGCGGCGTCAATATTACTAAATACTCGGAGCGCGATAAAATCATGAGTTTTTTGCACGACGTGGGCACATGTGCTATAGGAAGGATGGTATTTTTTTCATAATTTTTGGTGATGAAGAAGTATCCGAAAAATTCCCTCTACGCGGATTGCCCTTCGCGCGTCTACGGCTGTGGCCGGCGGCCTCCGGGGGCTAGCAT
>NW_021208304.1:0-667 GCF_002162155.2 Triticum dicoccoides
TTTTTTTTTTTTGCCACGCGCCCTATTTTTCTTTCCTTTTTTTATTTTCTGTTTGTGTTTTGTTCTTCTTTAAAATAACTCGGGATTACAGAAAGGTTCCAAATTCCACAAAAGTTGAATTGTTAAAAATAAAAATCAATAAATCATAAAATGTTCATGATTTTTTTAAATAATATATTTAAAAATTGTCCACGAGTTTAAAAACAATGTTTGGAATTCGAAGAATGTTCATGAATTTGTAAAAATGCGTGCGTAATAAAAAAATGTTCCAACTTTATAAAATAAATCACGAAAACAAATGTTTGTGTGTTCACAAAATGTTCATGATATTTTAAAACATGTTCGTAAAAAATTAAAAATATTCGTAAATTTAACAAATTGTTCCCAATTTTTTTAAAAAAAATCATCGATTCAAAAAATTAATGAGTTTCAAAAGTTTTTTTAAAATTTTCTAAAAAAAATTATGAATTTGAAAAATGTTAACTATTTCAAAAAAATACGAATTTGAAACATGATCATGATTTCCAAAAAAATCACTATTTAAAAGATGTTCACATATTTGAAAAATGTTCACAAAATGAAAATATAAAAAGGGAAAATGACAGAAAAAAGGAAAAAGGCAAGCAAAAAAGAAACTAAAGAACAAAAATGAAAAATGAAAAAAAAA
>NW_021208305.1:0-923 GCF_002162155.2 Triticum dicoccoides
TAGGAGATCCAATCTCCAAGGGGGCGGAGGCCAGGGGAGGAGTCCTCCCCTCCCCCCAAGGCACCTAGGAGGTGCCTTCCCCTGCTGGGACTCTTCCTTTAGGGTTTCCCCAGGCGCATGGGCCTCTTGGGGCTGGTGCCCTTGGCCCATGTAGGCCAAGGCGCACCCCCTACAGCCCATGTGCCCCCCCCGGGGCAGGTGGCCCCACCCGGTGGGCCCCCGGGACCCTTCCGGTGGTCCCGGTACAATACCGATGACCCCGAAACTTGTCCCGATGGCCGAAACAGGACTTCCTATATATAAATCTTTACCTCCGGACCATTCCGGAACTCCTCGTGACGTCCGGGATCTCATCCGGGACTCCGAAAAACATTCGGTAACCACATACAAGCTTCCTTTATAACCCTAGCGTCATCGAACCTTAAGTGTGTAGACCCTACGGGTTCGGGAGACATGCAGACATGACCGAGACGTTCTCCAGTCAATAACCAACAGCGGGATCTGGATACCCATGTTGGCTCCCACATGTTCCACGATGATCTCATCGGATGAACCACGATGTCAAGGACTTAATCGATCCCGTATACAATTCCCTTTGTCTAGCGGTATTTTACTTGCCCGAGATTCGATCGTCGGTATACCGATACCTTGTTCAATCTCGTTACCGGCAAGTCACTTTACTCGTTCCGTAACACATCATCCCGTGATCAACTCCTTGGTCACATTGCGCATATGATGATGTCCTACCGAGTGGGCCCAGAGATACCTCTCCGTTTACACGGAGTGACAAATCCCAGTCTCGATCCGCATAAAACAATAGATACTTTCGGAGATACCTGTAGTGCACCTTTATAGTCACCCAGTTACGTTGTGACGTTTGATACACCCAAAGCACTCCTACGGTATCCAGGAGTTACACGATC
>NW_021208306.1:0-2181 GCF_002162155.2 Triticum dicoccoides
TGCAATACGCGGACGACACCATTATTATGGTTGAACTTAATGAGGCCAGCCTCACGAACCTGAAATTTCTCCTCCTTTGCTTCGAAGCGCTTTCGGGTCTTAGAATCAACTTTTCGAAGAGTGAAGTTATTGTGACTGGGGTGCCTGATTCGGAAGCTCAGAGAGTGGCTCATCTTCTTAATTGCTCTCTTGGGTCCTATCCTCTCAAATATTTGGGCCTACCAATCTTCCCTCTCAAGCTCTTGGCGAAAGACTTTGCCCCGACAGTTACTAAAGTAGGGAATAGAGTTTTGCCGTGGAGAGGCCGATATAATTCCCAGGTGGGTAAGGTTTCCCTCACGAATGCGTTCCTCTCCTCCCTTTCGATGTTTCTAATGGGCTCTACCTCTTGTCCGGAGGGACTCACGCTGGTTTCGACAAGCATAGAGGTGCTTTCTATTAGAATTCCGCTGATAATAAGCGCAAATATAGGATGGTTAAGTGGGACCTGATTTGTAGACCTAAGAGCATGGGGGGCCTTGGCATCATTAATACTTTGGTCTTGAACAAGTGCCTCATGATTAAATGGTGGTGGAAGATTATGTTCCTCGAGGAGCATCCCACCTGGCTATCTCTTCTCAAATCTAAATACTTCCCCTCCTCGAGCCCTATGTTCGCCTCCTCTTCTTGTGGCTCTCAGTTCTGGCGCCAGCTCATTAAAGTTCGTCCGATCTTCCAATCCTTGGTTAAGTTTGTGGTTCGGAATGGTAAATCCACTCATTTTTGGTTAGATTGGTGGGTAGGGGATACCACGCTTGCGGTGGCCTACCCGACCCTGTTCTCGTATTGCGCTGATCCCGAGATCTCTATCTATGAGCTCTCGGCTCTAGATTGGGTCCTTGATTTCCGGCGTTCACTTTCTCCTGTGGAGTTGGATGATTGGCAACGTCTTACTGCCTGCTTCCCCTTGCTCTCGGAGGAAGATGACTCAGTGGTCTGGCCTCACTCTGCCTCGGGGCGTTTCTCAGTTAAATCTGCTTACTCCAAACTTATCCCGGGTGCCCGCACAGCCAAATTCAAGGATATTTGGCCAGCTCGTATTCCCCCTAAGATAATTTTTTTTTCTGTGGCAAGCTTACCGGCGAAAACTCCCTGCGGCCGATCAAATTAAGAAGAGGAACGGGCCGGGCTCTGATAGATGTGCGCTGTGTGGGGCTCTTGAAAACTCTGATCATATATTTTTTCAGTGCTCTTTGGCTAAATTTATCTGGAGTTGCATTAGACTTTGGCTTCATGTTAATTGGAATCCTTCCTCTTTTGAGGATCTGCGGCGTTGTGTTAATACTTTAGCAGGCCGATCTAAGCGGGTTTTCTGGGTTGGCTGAGCAGCGATCAGTTGGTCGCTGTAGACTACTAGAAACAAGTTCACTATCGAACACATTTTCCCGGCTAACCCTGTGAATTGCTTATTTAAAGCCAATGTCTTTTTGCAGTAGTGGAGATTATTGACTAAGGAAGAGGACCTAGAGGCGTTCGACGACATGTTAGCTAAGATGAGATATACGGCGTCTTCCCCTGCTGCGGCGCTCTAGGAGGATGGCTTAATTGATCGGTTATTTTGGTCTCTCTGCTGGCCTGCGTGCCAAGTTCGGCTGGCTGCCATGTATTCGTACTTTCTAAACTCTGTTCTGCTCAGCTTATGTGTTGTCTTGGGGCCTGTGATGTGACTTTGCCTGGTGGCTTTATTTATAAAGTTGGGCGCATGCCTTTTATCTAAAAAAACCGGCAGCCCATAAACCTCAGTTGATTCATTGTCTATTAGGATGGTAAGCGATGTATATACAGGTTGGTCTGGGTAGAGAGATCCGGCAGGGTGCTACAGGTATTCGACTCAGTTTATTCAGAAAATATAACAAAATGATGGGCTATGGTAAAGGAGAGGTTGGCAACCTAGAACAACAAAAGTAAACAAAGAAGCAATAACAATTATTAAATGTACATCTTTTATCATCCCTCTCTAGTACCAAATGAGGTCTTCAAAAGAAAATATTTGGGTGCTTCTCAATTTGATGTTTTGTCAGCTTAAAGACATTAACACACAAATATTAACCATGTGACCATGCACCATTAAGGTAGTAGATTTGTATTAAAGTGATGATGTGTTTTTTCAATATGGATATTTTATTAATGCATTAAGTTGAG
>NW_021208307.1:0-1276 GCF_002162155.2 Triticum dicoccoides
GCGAACGCCGACCAGGGCCAGGCCCACCTGTCTCCTAGGTGGTCTCAACCTGCCCTGCCGCTCCGCCACAAAGTAACAGTCGGGGGCCGTCGGGAACCCAGGCCCACCTCTACCGGGATGGAGCCACCTGCCCCTTCAGCCCCCATCTCCGAACAGTATCACAGGTAATGTAACTGTGTAAAGTATATCGTATATGCCCGTGATCACCTCCCGAAGTGATCACGGCCCAGTAGTATAGCATGGCAGACGGACAAGAGTGTAGGGCCACTGATGGAACACTAGCATCCTATACTAAGCAGTAGGATAGCAGGTAATGGTAACAACAGTAGTAGCAAGGACAGGCTATGCATCAGGATAGGAATAACGGAAAGCAGTAACATGCTATACTACTCTAATGCAAGCAGTATAGAGAAAAGAGTAGGCGATATCTGGTGATCAAAGGGGGGGCTTGCCTGGTTGCTCTGGCAAGAGAGAGGGGTCGTCAACTCCGTAGTCGAACTGGGGCATCAGCATCGTCACGGGGTCTACCGAAGAGAAGAGGGGGGAAGAAACAGTAAATACATAGCAAGCAAGTGCATAACAGGATAACAGGCAGAGCTAGACGTGTTCTAACGCGGTATGAGGTGATACCGGTGAAGGGGGGAAACAACCGGGAAAGTATCCCCGATGTTTCGCGTTTTCGGGCAGAGGAGCCGGAGGGGGAAAGTTGCGAGTTTGATATGTTAGGAGTGCGTGGCGGACGAACGGGCTGCGTATCCGGGTTCGTCTCGTCGTTCTGAGCAACTTTCATGTTGAAAATATTTTAATCCGAGTTACGGATTAAAAGATATGATTTGCTAAAGATTTTATTAATTTCTGGGATTTAATTAATTATCTAATTAATTCGAAAATGATTTAATGACATCAGCATGATGTCATGTTGACATCAGCAGTCAACAGAGTTGACTGGTCAACCTGACCAGTGGGTCCCACTGGTCAGAGACACATGTTAATTATTCAAATTTAATTAGGGGTGGGCCCCACTGTCATACTAATTAACTAACCAGTTAATTAGACAACTAATGTTTAATTAGCCTAGTTAGTTATTTAGTTTAATTAAACAAAATTAATTAAGTTAATTATTTCTCTAATTAATTAATTAATTATTTTTATTTTTATAAATTCATTCAGGGGGTGGGGGCCCCTTGTCATTGGCCCAGGGGGCCTAGTGGGTTTGCGGGCGCTGCGGCTGTCGTGGGTGCGGGCGCTGGGCGTCGGCGCCCGACTGGGCGAGCGC
>NW_021208308.1:0-1179 GCF_002162155.2 Triticum dicoccoides
CATGGTTCGCACGTGTCAAATGATTCGTAATCAAGAGACTCTAAAAGTCCATCAGCATGGAGCTTCTTCATGCGTTTGACACCTATGTGACCGAGGCGGCAGTGCCACAAGTATGTGGGACTATCACTATCAATCTTACATCTTTTGGTACTTACACTATGAATATGTGTAGCATTACGCTCGAGATTCATAAAGAATAAACCATTCACCATCGGAGCATGACCATAAAACATATCTCTCATATAAATAGAACAACCATTATTCTCGGATTTAAATGAGTAGCCATCTCGAATTAAACGAGATCCTGATACAATGTTCATGCTCAAACTTGGCACAAAATAACAATTATTGAGGTTCAAAACTAATCCCGTAGGTAAATGTAGAGGTAGCGTGCCGACGGCGATCACATCGACCTTGGAACCATTCCCGACGCGCATCATCACCTCGTCCTTCGCCAGTCTCCGTTTATTCCGCAGCTCCTGTTGTGTGTTACAAATATGAGCAACGGCACCGGTATCAAATACCCAGGAGTTACTACGATTACTGGTAAGGTACACATCAATTACATGTATATCAAATATACCTTTGGTTTTCCCGGCCTTCTTGTCTGCTAAGTATTTGGGGCAGTTCCGCTTCCAGTGACCACTTTCCTTGCAATAAAAACACTCAGTCTCGGGCTTGGGTCCATTCTTTGGCTTCTTCCCGGCAGCTTGCTTGCTAGGCGCGGCAACTACCTTGCCGTCCTTCTTGAAGTTCCTTTTACCCTTGCCCTTCTTGAACTTAGTGGTTTTATTGATCATCAACACTTGATGTTCCTTTCTGACTTCTACCTCTGCTGATTTCAGCATAGCAAATACTTCAGGAATGGTCTTTTCCATCCCCTGCATATTGAAGTTCATCACAAAGCTCTTGTAGCTCGGTGGAAGCGACTGGAGGATTCTGTCAATGACCGCATCATCCGGGAGATTAACTCCCAGCTGAGTCAAGCGGTTATGTAACCCAGACATAGTGAGTATGTGCTCACTGACAGAACTATTTTCCTCCATCTTACAGCTGAAGAATTTGTCAGAGACTTCATATCTCTCGACCCGGGCATGAGCTTGGAAAACCATTTTCAGCTCTTCGAACATCTCATATGCTCCATGTCTCTCAAAACGCTTTTGGAGCCCCGGCTCTAAG
>NW_021208309.1:0-1337 GCF_002162155.2 Triticum dicoccoides
TAGAAATGATTTTTGGAAAAAATAAATAGCAAACTATGAGGCACCTGCAGTTCAAATTTGACCCGCTTCCAGCTGAATCGGCGGAAATTTGTCTTTTTCACCAGAGGTGGATCAAAATTTTTGACACCCAACCATTTCGTCAATTATGCATTAAATATGGCCTAGTATTTAAAAAAATGATTTGGTCCAATTTTGCAACAATTATTTGGGAGGTCCTTCACAAAAAAACCTCCTTTTGGGCACTCGAAAAATGGAAAATGGTTTTTTCGTCCAAAGAAAATGAAAACTTCCTTAGGCAACATTGTTTGCCATTCCAATATGCACCCTTGTGCACAATATGAGATCATTTGAACAAGCTATTCCATGAATGTGGCCATAAGATTGATCAATTGGCTTGAAAGCCATCGATCTCCACACGTGATAGCTCGTTTCTGAGAACACTTTTTTAAAATAATTGTCGTATTACAAGTTTGTTATTTTTCCTGGGAACTTGGCCACATATAATGACACAATGCGAAGGTTTCCTAATTTTTTTTAATTTTTTTGCATTTTTTATGCCCATTTCAAAATGCGGTCAAAACGGCGGGAATGACCGTTCCTAGGTAGTGGTTGAATCTTGGATTTTTTTGGTATTTCTCTGATTAAATAGGTACTTATGTACCTAGAAATGATTTTTGGAAAAAATAAATAGCAAACTATGAGGCACCTGCAGTTCAAATTTGACCCGCTTCCAACTGAATCGGTGGAAGTTTGTCTTTTTCACCAGAGGTGGATCAAAACTTTTGACACCGAACCATTTTGTCAATTGTGCATTAAATTGGCCTAGTATTTTAGAAAAATGATTTGGTCCAATTTTGCAACAATTATTTGGGAGGTCCTTCACAAGAAAACTTCCTTTTGGGCACTCAAAAAATGGAAAATGGTTTTTTTGTCCAAAGAAAATGAAAACTTCCTTAGGAAACATTGTTTGCCATTCCAATATGCACACTTGTGCATAATATGAGATCATTTGAACAAACTATGCCATGAATATGGCCATAAGATTGATCATTTGGCTTGAAAGCCATTGATCTCCACACGTGATAGCTCGTTTATGAGAACACTTTTTAAAATAATTGCCATATTACAAGTTTGTTATTTTTCTTGGGAACTTGGCCACATATAATAACACAATGCGAAGGTTTCCCAATTTTCTGAATTTTTTTGAACTTTTTATGCCAGTTTCAAAATGCGGTCAAAACGACGGGAATGACCATTCCTAGCTAGTGGTTGAATCTTGGAATTTTTTTGGTGTTTCTCTGATTAAATAGGTACTTATGTACCTAGAAATGATTTTT
>NW_021208310.1:0-1727 GCF_002162155.2 Triticum dicoccoides
TTGTTAGAAAGGAGATCAATCAAATCCGGAGACACGAACTTCGGACGTGGCCTCAACCAAGGGTTTGCTACTAAGCTCCTTAATCTGGATGAGCAGGCATCATTACTTCGGCGACACTTCACTTTGGGCTCTCGTCAAGTTGTTCCTCATCAGGGTAAGCCTTTTCGTCAGACCCAGTAATTCCTCCACCGTCAAGGTTTTGATCAATTTCTTCCTTAACGATATCCACAGCTACATCCGGAGTCTCATGCATCTCAAAATGCGAGTCACCAATCTGCATCGAAATACCATCCATGTCAGCATAGCCAGCATATGTCTCTGAATTAAATTTGAATATATGAAATAACTACTAGTTTTGAACGTCTTGTTTGGCTGGCTAGGCAGGTTTCATTCTGGTATTTACCGAAGAGGCCCCTCCCGAATCACCCCCGTGCGACGGCTGGGAGGCCCCCCAGATCCCGTCGCCCCGACTCCCCCTCTCATCCTCCTCCTCCCTCGCTGTCGCCCAAGGGCGCAGCCAGGCAAAGCCTTGCTGTCGCCTGCGGCGACGAGGACTAGGTGCCCTCCCGCTCGTGAGGAGCTGGCGCGGGCCGGCGCCCTCTGGCCGGAGCGTGGCGTGTGGCTGGACGTCATGACGGGGGCTGGCGGCGCTCCGGCGATCCCATTCCTCATGGCAGGCGGCTTCAAGATCTGGGGCGCCACGGTCGCCAGGGATGGCGGCGGCGTGACCAGATCGGTGGCGGCGCGACCGGATCGGGGCTCAGGCGTGAGCTTGGTCTCTGGGTCACGGTCGGCGCGATGGCGAGTGCGACACGTCGGCATCTGGTCCTTTACAACCCGGGCAACTCCGGGGGAAACCCTAGATCTCCATGGGATCGAGCGATGGCAGTGCTCTTGCGCCGTAGTCCCTCTTCGGGGCATCGTTTTGGAGTTTGCTACGGTCTAAGGAACCAGCAAGGCCCGCGGCATACGCCTGGTGGTGCAACTGCCGATGAAAATTGCGCCGACTACGGTCATGGCGGACGATGGCGGCGTCTTTGATGTCGTGTCCTTGTCGAGGCATCGTTGTTGCTGTTGGCGTCATCAGGCTCGGGATGCTTCGGAGGAAACCCTAGATCTGGGTCTCCCGGATCGAACGACGATGGCGTTTAAATTCTATGGACCCTTCGAAGTTTTGGAGCGCATCGGCGAAGTGGCTTATTGCCTGCGCCTCCCTCCTGCCAGCAAAGTGCACCCTGCTTTCCATGTGTCACTTCTCAAGAAAGTGATTGCTCCACACAACCAGGTGCTTCCGCGGCTTCCCTCTCCGGATGATCAGTTTCAGGTGCCAGAACAAGTGTTGCAGCAGCGGATAATACGCCGAGGCTCTGATTCCGTGCTCCAAGTTTTAGTCAAGTGGAGTTCGTCCCCGCTGGATATGGCAACCTGGGAGGATAAGATCACTCTGCAGCAAAAGTTCCCTCGAGCGCCGGCTTGGGGTCAAGCCGGGTTTAACAGGGGAGGGATTGTCAGCGATCAAGAGGAGCGCCAAGGTGAAGTTCAACCTGAAGGCCGGCCCAAGAGGCAGCCTCGTCTACCCGCTCGGCTAGCTGGGCCTGAGTGGGCCTAACCAAGCGGTACTTATACCTGTAACTAGGATAGATTGGCTGGCGATTGGCATAACGGCTAGTGGTGGCGTGTGTGGTGTGAGCTCCTGCGCGAGCCAGATCCGTCCTGCATCCTCCTCC
>NW_021208311.1:0-1036 GCF_002162155.2 Triticum dicoccoides
AGTTTAGCTTGACTTTTAATATGTTTCAAAGATTCATGATCAGAATGTATAACAAATTCTTTGGGCCATAAATAATGTTGCCATGTTTCTAAAGTCCGAACAAGAGCATATAATTCTTTATCATAAGTAGAATAATTCAGACTAGGCCCACTCAATTTTTCAGAAAAGTATGCAACAGGTTTGCCATCTTGTAATAACACACCTCCTAATCCAATTCCACTAGCATCACATTCAAGCTCAAAAGTCTTATTAAAATCAGGAAGTTGGAGTAAAGGAGCATGTGTCAACTTATCTGTCAATACCGTGAAGGCTTCTTCCTGTGCGGTACCCCAAACAAAAGGCACATCCTTCTTTGTAAGCTCGTTGAGAGGTGCAGCAATGGTGCTGAAATCTCTCACAAAACGCCTATAGAATCCAGCGAGGCCAAGGAAACTCCTCACTTGTGTGACCGTTTTGGGCTGCGGCCAACTCTCAATAGCTTCAATCTTGGCTTTGTCAACTTCAATTCCCTGTGGAGTAACAACATAGCCAAGAAAAGATACTCGGTCGGTGCAAAAGGTGCACTTCCCAAGGTTACCAAACAAACGTGCATCACGTAAAGCAATAAAAACAGCACGTAAATGTTCCAAATGTTCTTCCAAAGATCTGCTATAAATCAGTATATCATCAAAATAGACTACCACAAATCGTCCAATGAAAGCACGTAAAACTTCGTTCATTAGTCTCATGAAAGTACTAGGCGCATTAGTTAACCCAAAAGGCATGACTAACCACTCATATAATCCAAACTTAGTTTTAAATGCTGTTTTCCATTCATCTCCCAATTTCATACGAATTTGATGGTATCCACTATGCAAATCAACTTTGGAGAATATTGTAGAGCCACTCAATTCATCAAGCATATCATCTAGCCTAGGAATAGGATGACGATAACGAATAGTAATATTATTAATGCCTCTACAATCAACACACATACGTGATGTACCATCCTTTTTCGGCACTAGAATAATAGGAACAGCACAAGGACTAAGGGATT
>NW_021208312.1:0-518 GCF_002162155.2 Triticum dicoccoides
GTTGGAAATTGATGATGTTGCTTTGAATGCTGCATATTGAACACAAAAGAAGTCCGAAGTTCAAATAAGTTTAAAAAACATCGAAGTGCCCGTGTAACAGATGAGTTCTCGTCCGAAACCCTGATACTCCGAAAGGGTTTGTCCAGTTTGTACACGAAGTGCGTCCAGTTTTTGCCATGACCCTCTCAACTCTTTTGCACATGCTATGCGGGTGAAATGATGATACCATGCCAAGTTTCAACATTTTCAGAATTCATTTTGTAGTGATTTTCAATTTCACGGTCATTTAGCTCTCTAAACAATTAGGTAAATGACCGAAAAACAACAAATGATGTCAGAACATGTTGGGAATTGATGACGTTGCTTTGAATGCTGCATACTGAACACAAAAGAAGTCGGAGTTCAAATAAGTTTAAAAAACATCGAAGTGCCCGTGTAACAGATGAGTTCTCGTCCAAAACCCTGATAATCCGAAAGAGTTTGTCCAGTTTGTACATGAAATGCGTCCAGTTTTTGCC
>NW_021208313.1:0-1119 GCF_002162155.2 Triticum dicoccoides
ATTGCCGCATTTTATGATTATGAAATTTGGCAAATGGATGTCAAAACTGCATTCCTGAATGGATTTCTGGAAGAAGAGTTGTATATGATGCAACCAGAAGGTTTTGTCAATCCAAAGGGAGCTAACAAAGTGTGCAAGCTCCAGCGATCCATTTATGGACTGGTGCAAGCCTCTCGGAGTTGGAATAAACGTTTTGATAGTGTGATCAAAGCATTTGGTTTTATACAGACTTTTGGAGAAGCATGTATTTACAAGAAAGTGAGTGGGAGCTCTGTAGCAAATTTGGTTAAGGACTATATATATAGTGTTACCTTAGTGGCAAATTTGTACGGTTCATAATAATCAATTTGTAGCCTAGCTTCCAACACTTGCTTACAGTGTCTTTCTCTCTGTCACCAGTACGCCGCGATGGAAAACATTAAGATTCCAACAAAAGTTCTTCTGGATGCTATTATGCAATAGGTTGGCCTTCAAGCGCAGGTTACTCAATAGACAAGGCAAGCACCATTGGTCTTGAGTCAAGTGTTCAGTTCTATCCATCTGAGTACCGGTTGAATAATGGAAAGTATTGATGACTACACTCGGAGCAAGCCTTGTCGCGACGCTGCAAGTGTTGCCCCCCTCCTCCCAAAGGGCAAGGTGAAGGAAGGTGCCTGTGTGGTTCTTCTGCAACTCGCAGCGAGGATTATTATGTCCAACCTGCACAAGAATGCCAAGAAGTCCTTCTCGAAGACGTAAGCCACGACGCATGTTTCTGCCATGATTTCCTTCAGTTGGATTTCGTGGATTTAGGTGTTGAAAAATTATGGGCTGTGGATGCAGGATTAAGGACATGTACAAGCACTACAACGAGAGATCTGGGTTGCTTCTTTGTGGCTTCCAAACTTGGAAATGTTTGTCTGAAAGTTAGTTTAGTTTCTTTTTTGTGGATTCACAGCTTCTCACATGTACCATCCTCTTAGACATTTAGGTTTCCAAAGAAATTAAATGAAGATATGGTGGTATGGTCTCAATAGTACAACTTAAAGCCTTTCATGTTTTATACTTTCTCTGAAATTTGCTCTTGAAGAATCATGTATCTCTACTCCTAATGGACGAATTGGTTGAATAGTCCCCCCC
>NW_021208314.1:0-1042 GCF_002162155.2 Triticum dicoccoides
ATCTGAAAACACAATCATAATGCAAAGGCATTAGAATTTCTAGCAAAATTTCGGCAGCATAACAGCTGTAAATGCTCAAGAAGGATTTTGAGACATTTGACAAAGGATTTCATACACACTCAACATCATCATATCAAAGTTCTGAGTCCATCCTAACAACATAACGTGGTAGTAGAACTGAACTAGGCTTGTATCCATCAACCCTATAAGGTACTACTGATTAGTAACACGTGATCCTGATAGAGAGGATAGATCCTAATTCCTTAACCCCCGGTGGAAGAATAGACTGACTCAGATCAGAATGTCATAAGATAAAGGAGTAAAAAGAGCCTTACGTTCCACCCACAAACAATTCCCCTACATATAACTGAAGAATTTCTAGACTCAACATCGACCAGTTTGGCTTGGAGAACCTACAGGCAGTCCGGCTCTGATGCCAACGCTGTCAGGACCCCGACTCGATGTCACATCGATCTAGCTTGTAACACCTCATATCACTTTGCGGCCTCACGCACGGTATCCCCACAGGTGTCGCCTTACCTTTGCCCGGGACCGTTTGCGCCTTTTGGCTCACGTATATGATAGTGTCGCTAGCATCCATATGATAAAGAGCCCGGGTTGACATGACTAGTCGTAAACCCAAAGTGGCACAGACTTACAGGGACAGGCATCCATGACCCAGCAACGAACGTGTCGGTCATCAGCAAGTGGGTCCGGGCTGTAGCACTGGGCTAGCAGGACTCCGGTACTCAATGCGTGACATTTCCCCGAAGGGACAGACACAGGAACGAAGAAGGACACATGCCGGCCAGCCTAAGTGTTCCAGAGCAGTAGCAAGCTACCATGGCTCAGTGGTAACACTAGGAGACATTTCCCGGTAAGAGAGGCTACTAAGGATAAACAACTAGATAGTCAGATCCCACACATACCAAGCATTTCAATCATACACACAATATGCTCGATATGTGCAAACACAACAAGGCATCACAACATGACTCTATGACACAAGTACTTTATTTAAGGCTCAGGGAGCCATACATAA
>NW_021208315.1:0-1284 GCF_002162155.2 Triticum dicoccoides
GGTCTGACCAATGCTATCACCGTGTTCACATGATGGTGGAAGTCCAGTGATATGGAAATTCCGATGAGTTGCTGTTGAGCCCATCAGTAGCATTTTGTCTCCCCCCATGAATCATGTTGAACATCAACCTAGTGTTGGAAACTTTTGAAAGCATTTGCTCATGCTAGCTCGTGAAGCATATGTTCGGATGTAAGAAGTGATTTCCTCTAGTTCGTGTGCATTTGATGCAAGTTGCCGCCGTGGACTCGAGAAAGTCAATGTTGCTTCCTCTGGAATCATCGCAAGTCAGTCATGCACACGTGCGAAGAATTCTGTGGTTTGAAGACTTGCAACCTTCAATCTATATGTATCCCTAGCACACCAAGCCACTGATTGATTTGTTCAAGGAGAAGAAGTTCCTTCTTAAGAGTATACCTTATGCAAGGATTTTGATATCCTCGTTGATGGTTCCCCACCTGAAACTCGGTAGTGTTTTATTATAAGACTACCACGTGGTCATGCTTGTCTGGGACAACGTGTTCACATGTTTGTAACAGAACCAGCTCATGTTTTGGAGCTTACTATCGTAGTTCATTTCCCGAGAATCTCGCAACGTCATCTCGTCGATTTGTGTTGCAAACTTTCGTTCTTCTTCCTAGACTCGATGCGTCTGGAATATCCTGACACCAACCAGATCTGAATCTCAGGCAGATATGATGGTTGGAACATTTCCCCAAGAACTATAATATGGGTCTCCCGATAACCGGTAAGGTGGATGTCGCGGCCAACACACCCATCCGGTAGACCTATTATTATAGTATCTTGTTTGAGGAAGTTGGCCACCTCCCCATAAGAATTTCGTAGGATTTACCTCCCTAGTTGTTCCTTATGGATTCTTGTGCTCCCGAAGTCCGACCTTTACTTGATGTTCTAGATACCAGACCGTTTCTATGAATGGGTTACACTAGCACATCAAGGAGAACATTAGAAGCGGAGTGCTAAATGTCTCTCGGTCGATCATCCAGATTTTGATCCTTGGCTTCGCTAAGGTGAAATCTGAGAAGGTGTTATCTTCCTTTGCATCTGCATCTTCCATCACCATTCATCATGGTAGTGAGTTGTGTTACCGGACCCTTGACACGGATGTTGGTAAAACCTTGATGATTGTGGAAATGCTCAAGTTCTTGAGAGCACGCACAAGCCCTACGTGTTATCATCGGCACTAACCGGGTTTGCTCTCAGTTTCCTCGGCAATGCTATGACCTTTTCAACCAGTGAATTAACTCTCTAGTGTTGGGTTCTTCC
>NW_021208316.1:0-1829 GCF_002162155.2 Triticum dicoccoides
TCACGTACTGATGCATGGGTGCACGTATATTTGTTTTTTTTAATCACATGCATGTTACGACCTACACTACTCATGTTCTGATCATGTATGGATTTCAGCTAACCTGCACACGACTCCGTGCAGTTGGCATCTCCGTGGACGTCGCCGCTGGGTCGTACCGTCGTACGGTACACACGAATACCCATACGCCTACATTTGTACCTCCCCTAATACCCGCTCGGCCGGCAAATATGCATACATATCCAAATACTTGTGTGCATACAGCCGTCGACCTCCAAGAGATAAACACCGAGAGGGGTCACGTCTCCTTTTCCTTATTGAAGAGGGACAAATGTTGATTTTTTGTATAGAATTATCCAAAAGACGGATCATGATTTTTTTTAAGGTGGAGCGAAGTCTCACTATGATTATTTTTATGCGAATCAAAGGAGTCAATAAACAAACAATGCACACTAAAAATGACTAACCAAATACCAACATGTTTCAATAGGAAAACAACCTAAAACATACTGATAGTGCAGCTTTTAATGGCGTCTAGAAGACCCGGGCAATGTCAATGGACTACCCTCCTTCTGAGAATCTTCCTTAATTTTACGAAGATCAATACTTTTGAAGATCTCTCGCTCAATGTAACACACCATCAAGTCATTAAACCAGGCATCAGACATCTTGCTGCACAACTTAGTGTCGATGATTTTCATTGATGAGAAGGCTCTTTCAACTGTTGCCATCGCTACCGGTAGTAGCAATGCCAACTCAATGAGGTGATAAACGGCAGGAAACATAACATTCCTTTGAAGTTCAACCATCCTTTTAGCTAGGCTTGCAATATCATGACAAGCTCTAAAGTCTTCAATTCTTCTCATATGGATAATGAATAGCTCAAGGTTATCAACTATATGTTCACGTTCATAATCTGCGAAATCCTCGTGATAAATCTGTGTGAGTCTAGCAAGCTTATTCACATTGTATCTACAAAAGGGGTTTCTTGGGTCAAGACAAGAGAAGTTTTTGAGCAGCTCCGAAGATACTCCCTCCGTCCTTTGAAGCGTGTACTCCCAACTTTGTTGAAAAGTAAAAAAAAAATTATGTTTGACCATATTTATACAATAATACATGAACATTTATACCATCAAATTAGTAGCATTAGATTCATCATAAAATATATTTTCATCGTATACCTATTTAGTTTCACAAACATTGATATATTGTTGCGCAAACTCGGTCAAACTTTGAGATAGTTTGACCCTCCAACAAAGTTGGAAGTACACTCTTTAAAGGACGGAGGAAGTACCTCATTAAAACGATGATAAAACTCTATGGTGATGGAGTCTATGGCAGCATAGAAGGTGTCTACACGGAAGAAATGATCAGATGTGACATTGTTCTGTCCACCTTTTCTTGATTTTCCCCACTTTGTAAAGATGTCATCCATATTTGGTATTGGAATGTCGGCTTTGGTGCAAAAGACTTTGACATCTTCCAAGAGTGGCTCCCAACCATCGTTTCTCCAATTAATCAAATGTGTTCTCACATCCGTAACCAATGACATTGCCTGAAATGAGACAATTACAATTTTAGATGCATGTATGTTTACATAGTTAAAATAAGAGTAAAATGCATCAGCGGTCATTGTACTTGTGTCGAAAACTCACTTCGGTCACTGTACATAAAAATACGGTTCATACGGTCATTGAATACGACTTGAGATGATTATACGGTCAGTGGTCACTGTATAGCTTTGTATTTTGCCTACTTTGACCGCTCAAACTACCTTTATGGCACAAAATGCAGTCAACAATCTGTCTCTACCTTATGCTCAAAAAAAA
>NW_021208317.1:0-1076 GCF_002162155.2 Triticum dicoccoides
GTTGCTGCTGCTGTTTGTGCTTTCACTAGTTTTGCATGTGTATGGTGGTCTGAACATTGTAGATTATATCCTATTCCAACTACTTGGGCTGCTTTGAAAACTGCTATGCGTACGCGTTGGGTTCCACCATATTATCAACGTGAATTGCTTCAAAAATTGCAGCGTTTAAGACAAGAGAAAAATTCTGTAGAAGAATATTATCAGGAATTACAAACTGGCATGATTAGATGTGGTATTGTTGAGGAGAATGAAGCTATGCTTGCACGTTTTCTGGGTGGATTAAATAGAGAGATTCAGACCATTCTAGACTATAAGGAGTATACTAATATCACTCGTTTATTCCATCTTGCTTGTAAAGCTGAACGTGAAGTGCAGGATCGACAAGCATTCGCGCGAACTAACTTTTCTGCAGGCCGACCTTCATCATGGACACCGCGTGCATCTTCTACTTCAACTGCACGAGCACCTCAATCAGGTGCCTTCTACAGCCGTGATACAAGAAAACAGGAACAACCACCATTATCTGCCAAGAGCGCACCTGCCGGGCCTGCACAGAGTTCTTCTTCTTCCAGGGCATCAACAGGGCACACAAGTGATATTCTTTGTCGTCGTTGTAAGGGAGGAGGTCATTATGCGAGAGAATGCAAATCTCCGCGTGTGATGATTGCTACCGCGGATGGTGGATATGAGTCCGCTAGTGACTACGATGAGGAGACTTTGGCTCTTATTACACGTGAAGAACATGGTGGAGATGATTCTGATCATGAGACGCAATACATGGCTCCTGAAGACGCTGACAGGTATGAATGTTTAGTTGCTCAACGTGTTTTGAGTGTGCAGGTCACACAAGCTGAGCAAAATCAGAGGCACAATTTGTTCCATACCAAGGGAGTTGTGAAGGAACGTTCTGTGCACGTCATCATAGACGGAGGGAGCTGCAACAACTTGGCTAGCATGGAGATGGTGGAGAAGCTTTCTCTCACCACAAGACCACATCCACATCCTTACTACATCCAATGGTTCAACAACAGCGGCAAGGTTAAGGTAACACGTACTGTTCGTGTGCATTTTAGTAT
>NW_021208318.1:0-1566 GCF_002162155.2 Triticum dicoccoides
TTATGACGCTGCATGGACCGGGCATCTAGAGCTTGAGATAAGCATAGTGCGGCACTGCGTTGAACCGAGCAAATGCGATCCGTCCGAGCAGTGCATGATGACCGTTGTGGAATGGGACGATGTCGAAGATTAACTCTTCACTTCGTTAATTGTCCGGGGATCCGAAGACAACCTCTAGTGTGATTGAGCCCGTACAGTGGGCCTCTACACCTGGTATGACTCCTTTGAAGGTAGTCTTTGTTGGCTTGATCCGTGATGGATTAATGCCCATTTTGCGCACTATGTCTTGATAGAGTAGATTGAGGCTGTTACCACCGTCCATGAGGACTCGTGTCAGGTGAAATCCATCAATTATTCGGTCGAGGACCAGTGCAGCTGAACTGCTGTGAAGGATACTAGTCGGATGATCCTGACGATCAAAGGTGATCGAGAATGACGACCATGGATTGAATTTTGGGGTGACTGGCTCTATCGCGTAGACGTCCCTAAGTGCGCGCTTGCGCTCCCTTTTGGGGATGTGTGTAGTATATATCATGTTCACTGTTTTGATTTGAGGGGGAAACTTCTTCTGTCCCCCTGTGTTCGGTTGCCGGGGCTCCTCGTCATCGTCCTCGCTTTGCGATCCCTTTTCCTTGTTCTCGGCGTTTAACTTGCCGGCCTGTTTAGAAACCCAACAATCTCTGTTGGTATGATTGGCTGGTTTGTCTGGGGTGCCATGAATCTGGCACGGTAAATCGAGTATGCGGTCCAAGCTGGACAGTCCTGGATTGTTTCTTTTGTACGGTTTCTTCCGCTGGCCGGATTTGGAACCGCTGAATCCAGCGTTGACTATTCTATCGTCGGTATTATCACCATTGCTTCGGCGTTTGTGTCTGTTACGTCGGAGCTTCCTGTTCAAGGAAATATGCCCTAGAGGCAATAATAAAGTTATTATTTATTTCCTTATTTCATGATAAATGTTTATTATTCATGCTAGAATTGTATTAACCGTAAACATAATACATGTGTGAATACATAGACAAACAAAGTGTCACTAGTATGCCCCTACTTGACTAGCTCATTGAATCAAAGATGGTTAAGTTTCCTAGCCATAGACATGAGTTGTCATTTGATTAACGGGATCACATCATTAGAGAATGATGTGGTTGACTTGACCCATTCCGTTAGCTTAGCATTCGATCGTTTAGTATGTTGCTATTGCTTTCTTCATGACTTATACATGTTCCTATGACTATGAGATTATGCAACTCCCGTTTACCGGAGGAACACTTTGTGTGCTACCAAACGTCACAACGTAACTGGGTGATTATAAAGGTGCTCTACAGGTGTCGCCGAAGGTACTTGTTGGGTTGGCATATTTCGAGATTAGGATTTGTCACTCCGATTGTCGGAGAGGTATCTCTGGGCCCACTCGGTAATGCACATCACTATAAGCCTTGCAAGCATTGTAACTAATGAGTTAGTTGCGGGATGATGTATTACGGAACGAGTAAAGAGACTTGCCGGTAACGAGATTGAACTAGGTATTGAGATACCGACGATCGAATCTCGGGCAAGTAACATATC
>NW_021208319.1:0-1850 GCF_002162155.2 Triticum dicoccoides
ACACCCACGTTGGGCTTCCGCTTGAAGGTTGCCGAGTACATGTCGTGTAAACGGCGGTAAGTGGTGAGAGCGTGTGTGAAGAAGTACACCCCTGCAGGGTTAACCTAATCTATTCGAATAGCCGTGTCCGCGGAAAAGGACTTCTGGGTTGCTTATATCAGTTCATAGACAAGTGAAAGTGGATACTCTAAAATACGCAAGATAAGCGTGAGTGCTATGGATGGCGTTCTCGTAGGGAGACGGGAGCGGATCCATAGTGGTGTATTGATATGGTGAATATGTGGACTCGTGTGCGCCACCTCAAAAGAGAGTCATAGTTCAGGTTAGCCACCGAGTCAAAGCTGGCTTGCTGCAGTTAAACCCCACCATCCTTTTGTTGATAATGATGCATATGTAGATAGTTCTGATGTAAGTCTTGCTGGGTACATTTGTACTCACGTTTGCCTATTTTATGTTTTTGCAGAGAGACTTCAGTCTCACTAGTAGTTCCGCTTGGACTTCGACGTTTAGCTTGATACCTCAGCTACGATCTTGTGCCCTCGGCAGGATCTGATAGATAGTCAGGCTTCTCAGCCTTTTTCATTTATAGTTGTCTGTACTCAGACATGATAGCTTCCGTTTGTGCTTTGACTTGTATGCTCTGAGTGTTGGGTCATGAGACCCATGTTTGTAATATCTCGCTCCTCGGAGCCTAATGAATAAACTACTTGAGTCGTAGAGTCATTTTGTGATGCCATGTTGTATTGCACATATCGAGCATATTGTGTGTATGTTATTGAAATGCTTGGTATGTGTGGGATCTGACCATCTAGTTGTTTATCTTTAGTAGCCTCTCTTACCGGGAAATGTCTCCTAGTGTTTCCACTGAGCCATGGTAGCTTGCTACTGCTCCGGAACACTTAGGCTGGCCGGCATGTGTCCTTCTTCGTTCCTGTGTCTGTCCCTTCGGGGAAATGTCACGCTTTGAGTACCGGAGTCCTGCTAGCCGCTACAGCCCGGTTTACCGGAGTCCTGCTAGCCCAGTGCTACAGCCCGGACCCACTTGCTGATGACCGACACGTTCGAAGCTGGGTCATGGATGCCTGTCCCTGTAAGTCTGTGCCACTTTGGGTTTACGACTAGTCATGTCAGCCCGGGCTCTTTATCATATGGATGCTAGCGACACTATCATATACGTGAGCCAAAAGGCGCAAACGGTCCCGGGCAAAGGTAAGGCGACACCCGTGGGAACACCGTGCGTGAGGCCGCAAAGTGATATGAAGTGTTACCGGCTAGATCGATGTGACATCGAGTCGGGGTCCTGACACTTAGGTACCTGAGTAAGGCGTCTGCCTTAAGCTTTAAGGTGTCTGAAGTGCTGCTAAGGCGTCCAGGTTGGCGTCTTGGTCCATATTGGACGCCTTGAGCTTGCCAGCGAGGCAGGGAAGTAGTTTTAGGCGGGAAACAGTCTTCTGGTGGGAAACAGAGATGTTGTTGGCGCCAACAGATAAGAGGAGGGAAAGAGAGAGAGAGAGAGAAACAACCCCCAATCCACACACACCTCCTCCTCCTTCTCTGGCTCCTCTCCTCCAGCAGATCTGCTCCCTCCTCTGCAGCAGATCCTCTCCAGCAGCTCCTCCTCCTCCTCTCCAGCAGCTCCTCCTCTCCAGTAGCTCATCCTCCTCCTCTTCAGTACAACAGCAACCAGCAACAGGCAACAGCAAGGAGCCAACACCTCTCCCTCCCCCTTCTCCCCCACCCTCCTCTGCTCTGTTTCTTCCATGTTAAGTTGTTCGTTGCTTGCTGTTTTTCAGTTGTTCATTGCTTCCTGCTTTGCTGGTTGCTCACTGCTTTGTGCTAGCTGCTTTGCT
>NW_021208320.1:0-1584 GCF_002162155.2 Triticum dicoccoides
CAAACTGCGATTGTTGATGATCGACACATAAGCGCACCATGGGGTTCAAGAACCATGGGCATCGCTTTGGGGCCCCAAAACGGTGAGTAATAGTTCATGAAACGGGCCAGAATCGGCCCAAAATGCGAGTGTTGCTAACCGACACATAAACGCACCCCGGTGTTCGTGAATCATGGAAAGCACACCGGGATGCCAAAACGGAGTAATAGTCGAAGAAACAGGCCAGAATCGCCAAAAACTATGAATGTTGATGACAGACAGTAACTGCACCTTGGAGTTCAACAACCATGGAAATCGCTCTGGGACCCCAAAGCGGTGAGTAATAGTGCACGAAACGGACCAGAATCGGCCAAAATTGTGAGTGTTGATGACCGACACATAAACGCACCACGGGGTTCGTAAATCGTGGAAATCACTCCGGGACCCCCGAAACTAAGTAATAGTCCAAGAAACGGGCCAAAATCGGCCCAAACTGCGATTGTTCATGACCTACATGTAAGCGCACCTTGGGGTTCAACAACCATGGAAATCGCTTTGGCGCCCCAAAACGGTGAGTAATAGTCCACGAAACGGGTCACAATCGGCCCAAAATGCGAGTGTTGATGACCGACACGTAAACGCACACGGCGGTTATTTAACCATGGAAATCACTCCAGGACCCCAGAACAGTGAGTAATACTCCACGAAACGGGCCAGAATCAGCCAAAACTGAGAGTGCCACAAAACGAGCCCGAATTGGCCGAAACTGCGAGTGTTGATGATCGACACGTAAACGCACCCCGGGGTTTGTTAATTGTGCAAGTCACACCGGGACCCCAAAACAGTGAGTAATAGTCCACGAAACGGGCCAGAATCGTCCAAAACTGTGAGTGTTCATGACCGACACCTAAACGCATTTTGGGGTTCAACAACTATCGAAATCACGTCGGGACCCCTAAATGTTGAGTAATAGTCCACGAATCGCGTCAGAATCGGCCAAAACTGTGACTATTGAGGACACACACGCAAACGCACCCCGGGAATTGTCAATCATGGAAATCGCTCTGGGACGCCAAAACGGTGAGTAATAGTGCACGAAGCGGACCAGAGTCGACCAAAATTGTGTGTTGATGACCGACATGTAAACGCACCATGGAGTTCGTCAATCGTGGAAATCACTACGGGACCCCCAAAACTAAGTAATAGTGCAAGAAACGGGCCAAAATCGGCCCAAACTGCGATTGTTGATGATCGACACATAAGCGCACCATGGGGTTCAAGAACCATGGACATCGCTTTGGGGCCCCAAAACGGTGAGTAATAGTTCATGAAACGGGCCAGAATCGGCCCAAAATGCGAGTGTTGCTAACCGACACATAAACGCACCCCGGTGCTCGTCAATCATGGAAAGCACACCGGGACGCCAAAACAGAGTAATAGTCGAAGAAACAGGCCAGAATCGGCAAAAACTATGAATGTTGATGACAGACAGTAACTGCACCTTGGAGTTCAACAACCATGGAAATCGCTCTGGGACCCCAAAGCGGTGAGTAATAGTGCACGAAACGGACCAGAATCGGCCAAAATTGTGAGTGTTGATGACCG
>NW_021208321.1:0-1398 GCF_002162155.2 Triticum dicoccoides
GAATATTCCACCATTTGAGGGTAGATATGTTCCTGATATATATCTTACTTGGGAGTTAGAAACTGAACAACGATTTACATGTTTACAATATCCTGAGGAGAGACGAGTTGCTGCTGCCGTTTGTGCTTTCACTAGTTTTGCATGTGTATGGTGGTCTGAACATTGTAGATTATATCCTATTCCAACTACTTGGGCTGCTTTGAAAACTGCTATGCGTACGCGTTGGGTTCCACCATATTATCAACGTGAATTGCTTCAAAAATTGCAGCGTTTAAGACAAGGGAAAAATTCTGTAGAAGAATATTATCAGGAATTACAAACTGGCATGATTAGATGTGGTATTGTTGAGGAGAATGAAGCTATGCTTGCACGTTTTCTGGGTGGATTAAATAGAGAGATTCAGACCATTCTAGACTATAAGGAGTATACTAATATCACTCGTTTATTCCATCTTGCTTGGAAAGCTGAACGTGAAGTGCAGGATCGACAAGCATTGGGGCGAACTAACTTTTCTGCAGGCCGACCTTCATCATGGACACCACGTGCATCTTCTACTTCAACTGCACCAGCACCTCCATCCGGTGCCACCTCCAGCCGTGATACAAGAAAACAGGCACAACCACCATTATCTGCCAAGAGCGCACCTGCGGGGCCTGCACAGCGTTCTTCTTCTTCCATGGCATCAACAGGGCACAAAAGTGATATTATTTGTCGTCGTTGTAAGGGAGGAGGTCATTATGCGAGAGAATGCAAATCTCCCCGTGTGATGATTGCTACCGCGGATGGTGGATATGAGTCCGCTAGTGACTATGATGAGGAGACTTTGGCTCTTATTACACGTGAAGAACATGGTGGAGATGATTTTGATCATGAGACGCAATACATGGCTCCTGAAGACACTGACAGGTATGAATGTTTAGTTGCTCAACGTGTTTTGAGTGTGCAGGTCACACATGCTGAGCAAAATCAGAGGCACAATTTGTTCCATACCAAGGGAGTTGTGAAGGAACGTTCTGTGCGCGTCATAATAGACGGAGGGAGCTGCAACAACTTGGCTAGCATGGAGATGGTGGAGAAGCTTTCTCTCACCACAAGACCACATCCACATCCTTACTACATCCAATGGTTTAACAACAGCGGCAAGGTTAAGGTAACACGTACTGTTCGTGTGCATTTTAGTATCTCTACATATGCTGATTATGTTGATTGTGATGTGGTACCTATGCAAGCATGTTCCTTATTACTTGGTAGACCATGGCAATTTGATAAAAATTCTGTACACCATGGTAGAAACAATCACTATACTCTTGTTCATAAGGATAAAAATATTACTTTGCTTCCTATGACTCCTGATTCCATTTTGAAAGATGATATTAATAGAGCTAATAAAGCAAAACA
>NW_021208322.1:0-2676 GCF_002162155.2 Triticum dicoccoides
TGAAACTAGTCCTAATATGATGGGCATCCAAGAGGGATATAATAAAAACTTTCATATAAGTGCATTGAATACTAAGAGAAGTTGGATACTTGATGATTGTTTTGGGATATGGAGGTAATAATATCAAAGTCATGCTAGTTGAGTAGTTGTGAATTTGAGAAGTGCTTGTGTTGAAGTTTCCAAGTCCCGTAGCATGCACATATGGTAAACGTTATGTAACAAATTTGAAACATGGGGTGTTCTTTGATTGTCTTCCTTAGGAGTGGCGGTCGGGGACGAGCGATGGTCTTTTCCTACCAATCTATCCCCCTAGGAGCATGCACATAGTGCCGGGGTTTTTGATGACTTGTAGATTTTTGCAATAAGTATGTGAGTTCTTTATGACTAATGTTGAGTCCATGGATTATACGCACTCTCACCCTTCCATCATTGCTAGCCTCTTCGGTACCGTGCATTGCCCTTTCTCACATTGAGAGTTGGTGCAAAATTCGCCGGTGCATCCAAACCCCGTGATATGATACGCTGTTTCACACATAAACCTCCTTATATCTTGCCATGCAACTTTCCACCATTCCGTTCATCATGACACATTCATCATTGTCATATTGCTTAGCATGATCATGTAGTTGACATAATATTTGGGCAAAGCCACCGTTCATAATTCTTTCATAAATGTCACTCTTGGTTCATTGCATATCCCGGTACACCGCCGGAGGCATTCATATAGAGTCATCTTTTGTTCTAGTATCGAGTTGTAATCATTGAGTTGTAAATAAATAGAAGTGTGATGATCATCATTAATAGAGCATTGTCCCAAAAAAGAGAAAGGCCAACTAAAAGAAAGAAATGCCAAATAAAAAATAAAAAAATAAAAAAAATAAAAAGGGACAATTCTACTATCCTTTTTCCACACTTGTGCTTCAAAGTAGCACCATGATCTTCATGATAGAGAGTCTCTTGTTTTGTTACTTTCATATACTAGTGGGAATTTTTCATTATAGAACATGGCTTGTATATTCCAACAATGGGCCTCCTCAAGTGCCCTAGGTCTTCGTGAGCAAGCAAGTTGGATGCACACCCAGTTAGTTTCTTTTGTTGAGCTTTCATACATTTATAGCTCTAGTGCATCCGTTGCATGGCAATCCCTACTCCTTGCATTAACATCAATCGATGGGAATCTCCATAGCTCATTGATTAGCCTCGTTGATGTGAGACTTTCTCCTTTTTGTCTTCTCCAGATAACCCCCATCATCATATTCTATTCCACCCATAGTGCTATGTCCATGGCTCGCGCTCATGTATTCTGTGAAGGTTTATGAGTTTGAGATTACTAAAGTATGAAACAATTGCTTGGCTTGTCATTGGGGTTGTGCATGATGAGAGCATTCTTGTGTGACGAAAATGGAGCATGACCAAACTATATGATTTTGTAGGGATGAACTTTCTTTGTGTTGGGGAACGTAGTAATTTCAAAAAAAATCCTACGCACATGCAAGATCATGGTGATGCATAGCAATGAGAGGGGAGAGTGTTGTCCACGTACCCTCTTAGACCGAAAGCGGAAGCGTTAGCACATCGCCGTTGATGTAGTCGTACGTATTCATTATCCGACCGATCAAGTACCGAACATATGACACCTCCGAGTTCAACACACGTTTAGCCCGATGACGTCCCTCGAACTCTGATCCAGCCGAGTGTTGAGGGAGAGTTTCGTCAGCATGACGGCGTGGTGATGATGTTGATGTTCTACCAACGCAGGACTTCACCTAAGCACCGCTACAATATTATCGAGGTGGACTATGGTGGAGGAGGGCACCGCACATGGCTAAGAGATCAATGATCAATTGTTGTGTCTCTGGGGTGCCCCCCTGCCCCCGTATATAAAGGAGCAAGGGGGGTGCGGCCGGCCATAGGAGGAGGCGCGCCGGAGGAGTCCTACTCCCACCATGAGTTGGACTCCCCTCCTTTTTCCTAGTTGGATTAGGACTTGGGGGGAAGGAGGAGAGAGGGGAAAGGAAAGGGGGGGCTGCCGCCCCCCTCCTTGTCCAATTCAGACTTGGGGGGGAAGGGGCGCGCGGCTGCCCCTTGGCCGCCTCTCCTCTTCGTCCACTTGGGCCCATAAGGCCCAATAGCCTCCGGGGGGTTCCGGTAACCCCTCCAGTACTCCGGTAAAATCAGTATTTCACCCGGAACACTTCCGATATCCAAACATAGGCTTCCAATATATCAATGTTCATGTCTCGACCATTTTGAAACTCCTCGTCATGTCCGTGATCACATCCGGGACTCCGAACAACTTTCGGTACATCAAAACATATAAACTCATAATATAACTCTCATTATAACGTTAAGCATGCGGACCCTACGGGTTCGAGAACTATGTAGACATGACCGAGACACGTCTCTGGTCAATAACCAATAGCGGAACCTGGATGCTCATATTGGCTCCTACATATTCTACGAAGATCTTTATCAGTCAGACCGCATAACAACATATGTTGTTCCCTTTGTCATTGGTTTGTTACTTGCCTGAGATTCGATCGTCGGTATCTCAATACCTAGTTCAATCTCGTTACCGGCAAGTCTCTTTACTTGCTCCGTAATACATCATCCCGCAACTAACTCATTAGTTGCAATGCTTGCAAGGCTTAAGTGATGTGCATTACTGAGATGGCC
>NW_021208323.1:0-1202 GCF_002162155.2 Triticum dicoccoides
TAAGGCGCGACGTCCTCGCACGTTCGTAGTCGGATCGTCAAAGTCGACTTCCACCAAAGCGAAATCCACCATCTCATCGAAAGACGGGACACCTTTGCCTCTATCACTCAGACTGGCTTGGACAAAGGATGAATAGATCTAACTTTTTTATGGATTTTTCATGGACTGTAGGTATGAATGATAGATGCGATCTAAACTATGAAAAACTGTAAAATCTCACCGAGCAACCTGAAAACTGATACCACTTGATAGAGGCGAGGGTGTCCCGATCTTTCGATGAGATGATAACTATCGATTTGGTGGAGACGACTTTGACGATCCGACTACAAACGTGCACGACGTTGCGCCTTAGCAATCGCTAAACCAACTCCGAGAGGTTATTGACCATGCTGGAGCACGATCAACCTGACCACGAAGGTCTATTCCTGCAAGCAATCGAAGAACGAGCAAGAATATGATAAAGCAATCTGAATATTGCGAATATATATGAAGTATTGATAATGGTGGGGATCCGGAAGCGGTCTTGGTCTGGTCGTTGGACACAAACGAAGTACACGAAGTTGCAATGGCTAACTTTTAACTAAACAAATCCCCAGGAAAATCTACTAGATGGATCTACTTATATAGGAGCAAGGGGTGGCGGCCAAGGAGGTGGGAGGACGTCCCAAGGCATCCAAGCTCCACATACATCTATGTCGTGCGTTTGACTCTCCCTGGTAATCGCTCTATCCAAGCTTTGAGAGTTTTGACTACAACGGTTGCCGATCACCGCCTGTTGCTGGGTAAGAACTGGTAAGAATTTGAGTTTTGCTTGACGGATTTGTGACACCCACCACCACCACTTGTTTGTAGTCTGTAGGATCATATTCTTGTGTGTTTCTATTGCTGCTAACCATGCCAGGATCACAAGCCGACGAGATTGACTGGGAGAATTTATCGAACAAGGAGCTTCATGATAAGTTTCAGCAAATGATGACTGAACAGGTGCAAGATGTGCTGAACAATTTTGAAGAGGCCATGGAGAAGATCACTGGCCTTGAGAAGACGTTTGAAACAAAGCTCGATAATAGATTTAATGAATTGCTCGCGCGTCTTCCACCACCACCACCCGCTGCACCTAACGCACCTCTCCAACAACAACAACAACGTCTACCTCCACGTCGCGAAATAGACCTTCGCCGAGCGAGCCGTGTTCCTCTTGC
>NW_021208324.1:0-569 GCF_002162155.2 Triticum dicoccoides
TTATAGAGCTACTTCAACTCTAGTGTAAAATTATTTGTACTAGGCTATAGAGCTAGCTCAACTCCGGTGTAAAATTATTTGAACTAGCTTATAGAGCTAGTTCA
This sequence comes from Triticum dicoccoides, assembly GCF_002162155.2. Taxonomy (NCBI): domain Eukaryota; kingdom Viridiplantae; phylum Streptophyta; class Magnoliopsida; order Poales; family Poaceae; genus Triticum; species Triticum dicoccoides. Next base: position 105 of record NW_021208324.1, read on the forward strand.
ACTGTAGTGTAAAATTATTTGAACTAGCTTATAGAGCTAGCTCAACTCTAGTGTAAAATTATTTGTACTAGGATATAGAGCTATTGCAACTCTAGTGTAAAATTATTTCAACTAGCTTATACAGCTAGTTCATCTCTAGTGTAAAATTATTTTTACTGGGCTATAGAGCTAGTTCAACTCTAGTGTAAAATTATTTAAACTAGCTTATAGAGCTAGTTCAACTCTAGTGTAAAATCATTTGTAATAGGCTATAGAAGTAGTTCAACTCTAGTGTAAAATCATTTGTATTAGGCTATAGAGCTAGGTCAACTCTATTGTAAAATTATTTTAACTAGCTTATAGAGCTAGTTCAACTCTAGTGTAAAATTATTTCTACTAGGCTATAGAGCTAGTTCAACTCTAGTGTAAAATTATTTGTACTAGGCTATAGAGCTAGTTCAACTCCAGGGTGAAATTATTTGAACT
>NW_021208325.1:0-1132 GCF_002162155.2 Triticum dicoccoides
CGACATCCAATGTCCATAGCCAGGAAACCATGACTATCTGTTGATCACAACGAGCTAGTCAACTAGAGGCTCACTAGGGACATATTGTGGTCTATGTATTCACACGTGTATTACGATTTCCGGATAATACAGTTATAGCATGAATAAAAGACAATTATCATGAACAAGGAAATATAATAATAATACTTTTATTATTGCCTCTAGGGCATATTTCCAACAGTCTCCCACTTGCACTAGAGTCAATAATCTAGTTCACATCGCCATGTGATTAACACTCACAGGTCACATCGCCATGTGACTAATACCCAAGAGTTTACTAGAATCAGTAGTCTAGTTCACATCACTATGTGATTAATACTCAATGAGTTTTAGGTTTGATCATGTTGCTTGTGAGAGAGGTTTTAGTCAACGGGTCTGAACCTTTCAGATCCGTGTGTGCTTTACAAATCTCTATGTCATCTCCTAGATGTAGCTACCACGCTCTATTTGGAGCTATTCCAAATAACTGTTCTACTTGGAGCTATTCTAAATTATTGCTCCATTTTATGTATCCGGTCTCTCTACTCAGAGCTATCCGGATAGGTGTCAAGCTTGCATCGTCGTAACCTTTACGACGAACTCTTTTACCACCTCCATAATCGAGAAAATTCCTTAGTCCACTAGTTACTAAGGATAACTTTGACCATTGTCCTATGAGCCATTCTTGGATCACTCTTGTACCCCTTGACTGACTCATGGCAAGGCACACTTCTGGTGCGGTACACAGCATAGCATACTGAAGAGCCTACGTCTTAAGCATAGGGGACGACCTTCGTCCTTTCTCTCTATTCTGCCGTGGTCGAGCTTTAAGTCTTAACTTCGTACCTTACAACTCAGGCAAGAACTTCTTCTTTGACTGATCCATCTTGAACACCTTCAAGATCATGTCAAGGTATGTGCTCATTTGAAAGTACCATTAAGCGTTTTGATCTATCCTTATAGATCTTGATGCTCAATGCTCAAGCAGCTTAATCCAGGCTTTCCATTGAAAAACACTTTCAAAATAACCCTATATGCTTTCCAGAAATTCTACGTCATTTCTGATCAACAATATGTCAACAACATATACTCATCAGAAATTCTATAGTGCTCC
>NW_021208326.1:0-1034 GCF_002162155.2 Triticum dicoccoides
AAAAATCACCAAATTACTCCTGGTCCATAGTTGGATTATTTCCAACATGAAACATTTTAGTTTGGAGGTATTTGAGCATTTAAATATTTTATATAATTTTAAATGCCCAAATTCAAATATTTATGATTTAATTCAAAAACCCTAAGATGGCCTAGGAAAATGTGCACCACTTTTGGCAGGGGTTCTGAACCAAGACAAAAATGATGGGCATTTTAGAAGGGCATTTCAGGTTCATTGAAAAAGTTTTTAGTAAACCCTAGTTGGTTTCAGAGGGGACTGGGGGTTCTGTCATCCCCATTTCAAGTTTCTGATGAAAAAGTAAACATGATGCAACACTCTAATGCATGGCTAACTAGGATGTGACAACTCACCCCCACTCAAAAGAATCTCGTCCCGAGATTTGGGTTCCTCCGGGAAGAAGGCGGGATACTCAAGTCGAAGACGATCCTCCCTTTCCCAAGTTGCTTCATCTTCAGAATGGTGCGACCATTGAACCTTGAGAAACTTGATATTATGACGTCGAGTGGTACGCTCGGCCCGATCGAGGATATGAATGGGGTACTCTCGGTATGTAAGATTATCTTGGAGATCAAGCGTTTCGTGGTCCACTTCACGGATAGGATCCGAGAAGCAACGCCTGAGTTGGGAAACGTGGAAGACATCGTGGACTCTGGAGAGATGCGGAGGTAGTTCCAACTGGTAGGCAACTTCTCCTCGTTTGGCGAGAATGCGAAAAGGTCCAATGTAACGAGGAGCCAATTTGCCTTTGATACCGAAACGATGGGTTCCCTTCAGAGGGGTGACCCGAAGATAAGCCTTCTCGTCAACCTCGAAAGTCATAGCCTTATGTTTTCGGTCATATTGACTCTTTTGACGAGATTGGGCTGTTTTCAACTTTTCACGAACGATGCGAACTTGTTCTTCTGCTTCCTGAATCATATCCGGGCCAAAGAATTGTCTTTCCCCGGTCTCTGACCAGTTAAGGGGTGTTCGACACCGTCGTCCATAGAGAACTTCAAAAGGGGCTTTACCCA
>NW_021208327.1:0-2759 GCF_002162155.2 Triticum dicoccoides
GATATGTTACTTGCCCGAGATTCGATCGTCGGTATCTCAATACCTAGTTCAATCTCGTTACCGGCAAGTCTCTTTACTCGTTCCGTAATACATCATCCCGCAACTAACTCATTAGTTACAATGCTTGCAAGGCTTATAGTGATGTGCATTACCGAGTGGGCCCAGAGATACCTCTCCGACAATCGGAGTGACAAATCCTAATCTCGAAATATGCCAACCCAACAAGTACCTTCGGCGACACCTGTAGAGCACCTTTATAATCACCCAGTTACGTTGTGACGTTTGGTAGCACACAAAGTGTTCCTCCGGTAAACGGGAGTTGCATAATCTCATAGTCATAGGAACATGTATAAGTCATGAAGAAAGCAATAGCAACATACTAAACGATCGAATGCTAAGCTAACGGAATGGGTCAAGTCAACCACATCATTCTCTAATGATGTGATCCCGTTAATCAAATGACAACTCATGTCTATGGCTAGGAAACTTAACCATCTTTGATTCAATGAGCTAGTCAAGTAGGGGCATACTAGTGACACTTTGTTTGTCTATGTATTCACACATGTATTATGTTTACGGTTAATACAATTCTAGCATGAATAATAAACATTTATCATGAAATAAGGAAATAAATAATAACTTTATTATTGCCTCTAGGGCATATTTCCTTGAACAGGAAGCTCCGACGTAACAGACACAAACGCCGAAGCAATGGTGATAATACCGACGACAGAATAGTCAACGCTGGATTCAGCGGTTCCAAATCCGGCCAGCGGAAGAAACCGTACAAAAGAAACAATCCAGGACTGTCCAGCTTGGACCGCATACTCGATTTACCGTGCCAGATTCATGGCACCCCAGACAAACCAGCCAATCATACCAACAGAGATTGTTGGGTTTCTAAACAGGCCGGCAAGTTAAACGCCGAGAACAAGGAAAAGGGATCGCAAAGCGAGGACGATGACGAGGAGCCCCGACAACCGAACACAGGGGGACAGAAGAAGTTTCCCCCTCAAATCAAAACAGTGAACATGATATATACTACACACATCCCCAAAAGGGAGCGCAAGCGCGCACTTAGGGACGTCTACGCGATAGAGCCAGTCACCCCAAAATTCAATCCATGGTCGTCATTCTCGATCACCTTTGATCGTCAGGATCATCCGACTAGTATCCTTCACAGCAGTTCAGCTGCACTGGTCCTCGACCGAATAATTGATGGATTTCACCTGACACGAGTCCTCATGGACGGTGGTAACAGCCTCAATCTACTCTATCAAGACATAGTGCGCAAAATGGGCATTAATCCATCACGGATCAAGCCAACAAAGACTACCTTCAAAGGAGTCATACCAGGTGTAGAGGCCCACTGTACGGGCTCAATCACACTAGAGGTTGTCTTCGGATCCCCGGACAATTAACGAAGTGAAGAGTTAATCTTCGACATCGTCCCATTCCACAACGGTCATCATGCACTGCTCGGACGGATCGCATTTGCTCGGTTCAACGCAGTGCCGCACTATGCTTATCTCAAGCTCTAGATGCCCGGTCCATGCAGCGTCATAACGGTCAACGGAAACACGGAACGCTCCCTCCGTACAGAGGAGCACACCGCTGCCCTAGTAGTAGAAGTACAGAGCGGCCTCCTCAAGCAGAACCCTAATTCGACTGCCGAGCCCCCGGACACCACTAAGAGGGTCTGAACTACCCTACAGCAGGACAGCTCGGCTCGTCAGGAGCTCAATTATCAATCCGGCCTCCGTCTCAGTCCCGATCAAGTTGTGGCATTCATATCGTGCGTACATAACTACGCACTCAAAATTCCATGGGCATAGACAGAGGCGTAGCTAGCTTGTGATCCACAGCACGGCTCAATCGGCACCGGATACACACATACTTTCACTTTGCCTCTTTTCCCCTTTTCAAGTTTCAATCCTGAGGACTCCATCTGACGGCCTGATCACCGGTCCTTGATGACCCACAAGTGTAGGGGATCTATCGTAGTCCTTTCGATAAGTAAGAGTGTCGAACCCAACGAGGAGCAGAAGGAAATGACAAGCGGTTTTCAATAAGGTATTCTCTGCAAGCGCGGAAATTGTAGGTAACAGATAGTTTTGTGATAAGGTAATTTGTAACGGGTAGCAAGTAACAAGTGTAAATAAAGTGCAGCAAGATGGCCCAATCCTTTTTGTAGCAAAGTACAAGCCTGGACAAACTCTTATATAGAGAAAAGCGCTCCCGAGGACACATGGGAATTATCGTCAAGCTAGTTTTCATCACCCTCATATGATTCGCGTTCAGTACTTTGATAATTTGATATGTGGGTGGATCGGTGCTTGGGTGCTGTCCTTACTTGGACAAGCATCCCACTTATGATTAACTCCTATTGCAAGCATCCGCAACTACAAAAGAAGTATTAAGGTAAACCTAACCATAGCATGAAACACATGGATCCAAATCAGCCCCTTACGAAGCAACGCATAAATTAGGGTTTAAGATTCTGTCACTCTATCAACACATCATCTAGTTATTACTTCCCAATGCCTTCCTCTAGGCCCAAACAATGGTGAAGTGTCATGTAGTCGACGTTCACATAACACCACTAGAGGAGAGACAACATACATCTCATCAAAATATCGAACGAATACCAAATTCACATGACTACTTATAGCAAGACTTCTCCCATGTCCTCAGGAACAAACGTAACTACTCACAAATCATATTCATGTTCATAATCAGAGGGGTATTAATATGCATAA
>NW_021208328.1:0-1615 GCF_002162155.2 Triticum dicoccoides
TCCGCTCCCTTGCCTCCCTGCTCTCTCCCTCTCACTCCCCTGCTCTTTTCCCCTCATGGCCGAAGCCGCCATGGCCACTCCGCTGAGAAACACCGCGGCCAGCCACTCCCTCGCTCCCTCTCCGTATTCCCGAGATCCGTATCGCCTCCAGCGTCATCCTCGCCAAACCAAGCATCACCGGAAGCCCTGCAATGCCGGCGCCATCATCTTCTTCTTCCTCGGGCACCGAAGGCCGTCATCGTCGATTCGTCGCCGTCGTCGCTTCCCCGAGCTCGTTGACCATCTCGACGTGACCACTGTGAGCTCATGATCCGTTTCCCCCTATTACCGCACTCGATAGCGCTCTATAGTCACGTATGTCGCCGAGCCCGAAAGCTCACCGCCGCCGGCCATGTCGCCGTCGTGGCTACAGACGCCGTAGCTCGTGCCTGGGCGCGTCATAGTACTCGGTTTGCTCCCAGGAGATGACCCCGACCACCAGCTGGACCTGCCATGCACCAGAACTCCGAACCCGCGCTCGCCCGAACTCCGGTCGCCGCCGCAGGCCCCGTTCCGGTGAGCTCGGGCCACCTCAGCCCCTGCCGTTTGCACAGATTGATACGGGCGACTCCCAGCTCCACGTAGACGCCCTCATCCGCCCCTTTGGTCGCCGGAGATGCAAACCCGAGCGTCTCCGCCGCTCTGCTTGGTCGTCGGCGGCTAGCCACCGGTGTGTCCGACGTGGCCGCGTGATTAGTGTTAATTACGGCCAGCTAACCCCCCCCCCCAAAGCCACTGACAGTCGGGCCCCACGGCCTAACCAACCGGCTAACTAAAATAGATTAGGGTTAATCTAATTGCAGTGGCCCCACGCGTCAGTTTTGACCGCGCTGACGTGGCCGTTGACTGGGCCCACATGTCAGCGACACAAACCAGTCTGAGACCCTGACGTGTGGACCCCACTGGCCAGGTTTGACCTGGACCAGCCACGTTGACCTGCTGACGTCACTAATACGTCATGCTGACACAGTATTTGTTTCTGGAATTAAAATAAATCAAAAATGATTTATAAATTTCAGATAATAACCAAAACTTCTAAAATTCATAGAAAATTAACCGTGACTCCAAATTAAATAAATTATATATGAAAAATTATCAGAAAAATTCAAGGAATCCATCTGTACCATTTTCATGCATGTTAGAACAACTTATAGCTGCTGTTTAGCACAAATCAATTAAATGGCATTTGAATAATCACATATGGAGTTTAAATTTGAATCTTGTATTCAAACCAACTTCATTTAATCTGTTGCTAGTTGCATTAGCTCAAAACACATTCATTTTGCCATGTCATGATCATGCATCATATTGTGCATTGCATTGATTGTGTTCCCTTCTATGTTGCCGGTAATTGTCCCCTCTCGATAGACGTGATACCGATGATGTGATCGTTGACACTGATGAAGACTCAATGCTATCTTCAGAAGTGCCAGGCAAGCAAAACCCCCTTGTTCATTCCGATAAAATCCCACTCTCTCGCTCCTGCTCTCTTTTAATGCATTAGGACAACAACGATTCATCTGTTACTTGCTGCGGTAGCTGAACCCCTTTATCCTCTGCATGACCTGTCATTCCA
>NW_021208329.1:0-1587 GCF_002162155.2 Triticum dicoccoides
AACACGGAGACCGAAAGGTCGAGCGTGAATCATATAGTAGATATGATCAACATAACGATGTTCACCATTGAAAACTACTCCATCTCACGTGATGATCGGTCATGGTTTAGTTGATTTGGATCACGTAATCACTTAGAGGATTAGAGGGATGTCTATCTAAGTGGGAGTTCTTAAATAATATGATTAATTGAACTTTAATTTATCATGAACTTAGTCCTGGTAGTATTTTGCAAATTATGTTGTAGATCAATAGCTCGCGTTGTTGCTTCCCTGTGTTTATTTTGATATGTTCCTAGAGAAAATCATGTTGAAAAATGTTAGTAGCAATGATGCGGATTGGATCCGTGATCTGAGGTTTATCCTCATTACTGCACAGAAGAATTATGTCCTTGATGCACCGCTAGGTGACGGACCTATTGCAGGAGCAGATGCAGACGTTATGAACGTTTGGCTAACTCAATATGATGACTACTTGATAGTTTAGTGCACCATGCTTAATGGCTTAGAATCGGGACTTCAACGACGTTTTGAACGTCATGGAGCATATGAGATGTTCCAGGAGTTGAAGTTAATATTTCAAGCAAATACCCGAGTTGAGAGATATGTAGTCTCCAACAAGTTCTATAGCTAAAAGATGGAGGAAAATCGCTCAACTAGTGAGCATGTGCCCAGATTGTCTGAGTACAACAATCGCTTGAATCAAGTGGGAGTTAATCTTCCAGATAAGATAGTGATTGACAGAATTCTCTAGTCACCATCACCAAGTTAGTAGAACTTCGTGATGAACTATGATATGCAAGGGATAACGGAAACAATTCCCAAGCTCTTCGTAATGCGGAAATTGACGAAGGTAGAAATCGAGAAAAACATCAAGTGTTGATGGTAGACAAGACCACTAGTTTCAAGAAAAGGGCAGAGGGAAGAAGGGGAACTTCAAATAGAATGGCAAGCAAGTTGCTGCTCAAGTGAAGAAGCCCAAGTCTGGTCCTAAGCCTGAGACCAAGTGTTTCTACTGCAAAGGGACTGGTCACTGGAAGCGGAACTACCCCAAGTGATTGGCAGATAAGAAGGATGGCAAAGTGAACATAAGTATATTTTATATACATGTTATTGATGTGTACTTTACTAGTGTTTATGGCACCCCCTCAGTATTTGATACTAGTTCAGTTGCTAAGATTAGTAACTCGAAACGGGAGTTGCAGAATAAACAGAGACTAGTTAAGGGTGAAGTGACGATGTGTGTTGGAAGTGGTTCCAAGATTGATATGATCATCATCGCACACTCCCTATACTTTCGGGATTAGTGTTGAACCTGAATAAGTGTTATTTGGTGTTTGCGTTGAGCATGAATATGATTTGATCATGTTTATTGTAATACGGTTATTCATTTAAGTAAGAGAATAAATTGTTGTTCTGTTTACATGAATAAAACCTTATATGGTTACACACCCAATGAAAATAGTTCGTTGGATCTCGATCGTAGTGATACACATAATCATAATATTGAAACCAAAAGATGCAAAGTTAATAATGATAGTGCAACTTATTTGTAGCACTGCCGTTTAGGTCATATTGGTGTAAAGCGCA
>NW_021208330.1:0-1200 GCF_002162155.2 Triticum dicoccoides
GAAGACCTGTTATTATAATATCTTGATTGATGAAGTTGGCCACCTCCCCATAGGGATTTCGTAGGATTTACTCCCTAGTTGCCCTATGGATTTTGAGATCCCGAAGTCCGACCTTTTACTTGATGTCCTAGATATCAAACCATATCTATGGGTGGATTACGCTAGCACATCAAGGAGAACATTAGAAGCGGAGTGCTAAATGTCTCTCGGTCGATCATCCAGATTTTATTTGCTTGGCCTCGCTAAGGTGAAATCTGAGAAAGTGTTATCCTCCTTCGCATCTGCATCGTCCATCGCTATTTATCATGGTAGTATGTTGTGTTGTCAGCACCCTTGACGCGGTTGTTGATAAAACCTTGATGATTATGGAAATGCTCAAGTTCTTGAGAGCACGCACAAGCGCTACGCCTTATCATCGGCACTAGCTGGGATTGCCCCAGATTTCCTCGGTTATGCTATAACCACTCCAACAGTGAATTCACTCTCTATTGTTGGGTTCTTCCCCAGTTACTAGAATCATTCCCAGAATTTGCATTTTGTTCCCAGCTTGCACCGCCAATGTGCCATTCTACCATGGGTCTCTTCCATTTCCGGTGATAAGCAAAAATCATCCATTACGTTGTCTTCAACAAGGTAATCCACATCATCCAAGTCCAAGTATGCCATTCTACCGACCCCCGCCAATCGATTGCTGTGATTTGCCTTAGGCTGATATAGAGATTCTCAATGATCTCTATATCAAAGGTAATTCTTTTTGCCACTTAAGGGGATATATCTTCGGGTCACCTTCCCTTAGGTGCATCATTATGGTGTCATGTCAACTTAACTCCTCGCTACGTTGACAATCGTTTACCACCTTCTTAGGTGTGGAATCGTTGTCTACCTAGTGAACCTTCGTCATCTGTTCCACTCCATTTCTCTAGAGGTGTGCTTCATCTCTCAGCTCGAGAGATGTTGCTATGTCTCATTCCGTGAGTTAATCCTGAGTTGTTCGATCTTCGAGAAGATCGACCCTTCTAGAGTCTCCTTCTTCCCTCCATGTCATGTTGACAGGATTTCTCAGAGCAAGACTTCAAGACAATAATGGTGTTCAAATCAACGTTCCTATGAAGTGCAACCTGGATCGTGAAGATTGTACTAGTTGCGTTCCCCTTCACCTTACCCTACGCTTGAATCTCGAGACGAGATTCTTGTTTAGTG
>NW_021208331.1:0-713 GCF_002162155.2 Triticum dicoccoides
CCCACTCCCCACGTCTCCCTCTCCCCTCCCTCCTCTCGATCCCATCTGGATCGGGGAGGGGCCCGACCCTGACGTCGACCGGATCGCCCGTCGCCGCCGCCCGAAGCCACCTCGCCAGCGCCGCCTCCCCACCGGACAGCCGCATCCTCTTCTCCTCTCCATCGCCCCCTCGTCACCGGGCCGCCACCGCTCCGCCGTCGCCCAACGCCACCTCGACTTCGTCTCCTCCCCACGACGCGTCGCCGCCGATCCTCGCCGCCCGGAGCTGCGCCTCCGCCTTAGCCACCTCGCCGGACTGCCTCCTCCGCGTGTGTCGTCCCCGTCCCCCACCTCGAGCACCACTGCCTCGTGCCCTGCGCCCCGCTGTGAGCTCCGGCCTTCCTCCCTCTCTCCCCTTATTCTCCGTCACCAGCGTCGTTCATTCGCGCGCGCACGACCGTAGCCCGCCCTACTGCCGCCTCTGCTCACTCCCGCCGCCATGAGCTTGCTCCATTCGAGCTCCGGCCTCGTCCCGCAGCCCTTGCTTTGGCTCCGCCGCGCCCGCTCGCTGCCAGGCCTGCGGTCGCCGTCCCAGCTCGCGCCGACCGTCGTCGGCCCCGCGGCCAACTCCGGCGCCCCGCCGCGCCACGGCGGTCGTCGCCCGCACACCCGGGTTCGCCCTATCGGGCGCGCGCCCGCACCCGTTACGCTCCAGTGCCCGCGCCCGCTAGCCA
>NW_021208332.1:0-897 GCF_002162155.2 Triticum dicoccoides
ACATCTGTTGATACCTTACCTGCAATCCTATATGCTTAGTATAGGATGCTAGTTTATCATCATTGGCCCTACATTCTTGTCAGTCTGCCTTGCTATACTATCGGGCCGTGATCACTTGGGAGGTGATCACGGGTATATACTATACATACATACATACTATACAGATGGTGACTAAAGTCGGGTCAGCTCATTGAGTACCCGCAAGTGATTCTGACGAGGGGGCTGAAAGGACAGGTGGCTCCATCCCGGTAGAGGTGGGCCTGGGTTCCCGACGGCCCTCGACTGTTACTTTGTGGCGGAGCGACAGGGCAGGTTGAGACCACCTAGGAGACAGGTGGGCCTGGCCTTGTTCGGCATTCGCGGATACTTAACACGCTTAACGAGATCTTGGTATTTGATCTGAGTCTGGCTACCGGCCTATACGCACTAACCATCTACGCGAGAGTAGTTATGGGTATCCCGGCGTCGTGGTATCAGCCGAAGCACTTCAGACGTCAGCGACGGAGCGGCGCGCGCCGGATTGGAACGTAAGCCTGCTCTTGTATTAAGGGGGCTAGTTCTGCTTCCGGCCGCCCTCGCAACGTGCAGGTGTGCTATGGGCGATGGGCCCAGACCCCTGTGCGCTTAGGTTTAGACCGGCGTGCTGGCCTCTCTGTTTTGCCTAGGTGGGGCTGCGACGTGTTGATCTTCCGAGGCCGGGCATGACCCAGGAAAGTGTGTCCGGCCAAATGGGATCGAGCGTGTTGGGCTATGTGGTGCACCCCTGCAGGGAAGTTAATCTATTCGAATAGCCGTGATCTTCGGTAACAGGACGACTTGGAGTTGTACCTTGACCTTATGACAACTAGAACTGGATACTTAATAAAACACACCCTTCCAAGTTCCACAGACAACCCG
>NW_021208333.1:0-1577 GCF_002162155.2 Triticum dicoccoides
GAGCTCGCCGTCGACGCAGCTCCGGTGACCATTTGGTCACCCCGGCGAGTCCAACGAGTTCGCAAGACCCCGTAGAGCATCCCTAGCACCTCGCTTCGCTCGACTTCGAGCTCCAACCCTGTTCCCGTGCACGACCGAACCCCGGCGGCCGCAGCCGAGCTCGCCGCCGTCGACTCCGGCCACCCCGACCCCAACGGACTCCGCCAAGAGCTGCGGGTTGTCCTCAGCTCCACTCCGGTGGTCTCTGCGGCCCCTCTGGTGGCCGAAATGGCCAAAACCACTCCCGCCGCCGCGTCGGGCTCGCCGGCGGCTAAACGCCGGCAGCCGACTTTGACTTTGACCACGGGTGGGCCCTGGTTGACTCCCCTGAGTCAATGACAGGTGGGGCCCAGCCCTGTTAATTAAACAGGATTAGTTTTAATTAAGCTTTAATTAAAATAATCACCCTGACATGCGGGACCCACTGTCAGGTTTGACCTGGACCAGTTCCGTTGACCTGCTGACGTCACACTGACGTCAGGCTGACGCAGTAATTGATTTTCTGGATTTAATTTAAATCAGGAAATTCCATAATATTATTTAAACTTCAAAAATTCATAACTTTTATTCTGTAACTCCAAATTGGACAAATTATATATGAAAAATGATCAGAAAAATCCAATCTACCCATCTGTACTATTTTCATGCATGATCAAACAAGTTAAATTGATGTTTTAAGCAGAACAAGGAAAAGCACTTTAAAGGGCCATATTTGAATTTGAAATTTGAATCCTTGATTCAAATTTGCTCAAACCCTTCTGGTTTTAGTTGCATTAGCCCAATACACTCATTTTGCCATGTCTCATGCATGCATCATATTGTTGCATACTATTTGGTAATGTTTGTGTATCGGTGCTCTCTGCGGCAGGTTCTGTCTCCGAGGAGTACCGTGATTACCCTAACGAAGAACCGTATCAGTGCATCGAACCATCAGGCAAGCAACCAACCATTTGATCATATCGATACAATCCCATGTTCTCGCTCCTGCTCTCTTTTACTGCATTAAGACAACGCGATTCAAACTGCTGTGTGCTACGGTAGTTGAACCCATTTCCTCTGCATGACCTGTCATTGCCACAGTAACTAGATGAAACTCACTAGCATGTGTAGGAGTTGATTGAGCCATATGTATGTGTTGTTCCTACCTTGCTATGCCTGCTACGCTTAGAGTCGTGTCAGGTCTGGTTCATCTGGGTGATGGGCTGGAGTGAAATGATCATGTCGGTAATGAGAGTGGTGTGGTGAACATGATTTGGTAAAGGTATCGATGAGAGGCCATGTAGGAGTACATGGTGGGTTGTTTCATTGAAGCCGACCTTAAGCACTGAGATCTGTATGCGTGATTTAAGATACAGCTACTACCATGCATTGGGCCCTGAAATATGACCCCGCTCGACTTCTTATTCACCCTAGCTCTCTGTCCAGGAGTTGCAAGTAGTTTCTGGTGTTTGTAGCCTACTGGAGGCCGTGGACAGCGCTGACCGTAGGGGTGGGCTGTGATGCGGTAGGTACGTGGCCGGGTGTACCGAATACCCGTT
>NW_021208334.1:0-3142 GCF_002162155.2 Triticum dicoccoides
CGGGCTCATGTTCTACTATGGGCTAGATTTCCATGATCTCGCCCCGAACTTCGTCTTCAACATCTCGGCGTTCATCGTCGTGTGCGAGGCTTTCCTCCGCATCAAGCCTCATTTCGGTTTGTGGCTCCAAACCTTCTGCGTGAAGCCGAATATCGTGAGCGGCCAACAAGCGGAGTGATGAGGAGCCATGGTGGGCAAAATGCCTAACATCACCTGGCTTGATGGCTCCTTTGTGAAAACCGTGAAGGGGTGGCAGTCGGGGTGGTTCTACATCACCGAGCCAAGCGACGCCAACTGGGTGGCGGCCCCCAAGTTCCGATCTGGAACCCCTATGCGGCTCACCTCCTAGGAACAAAAGGGACTGTTATGGGGCGAATCTACAGAGCTGACCGGACTCATCAACTGCATCAAGGGCATGAAGGACAAGAACATCAAGCTTGTCAACGTGATCCAGGTCATGCTCGTTCGCCGGATTCTGCCGTGCCAAAGGCGGGCATTCAATTTGTGGGAGTTCATCCCGGCCGAACACCAGATGCTCCAGAGGCTCTATGGCATGAAGCACAAGAACACGTGGAAGGCGTTGTTCAAGGCCACCGAAGTACCTCCTCTCATATCCGAGGACCATGGGCTCCATGCCGCACGGCACCCTACCCAGGTGAGTTCTCAGGCTGCCACCGGGTTTGGTTCTTCCCAATGTACTCATGGGGAATCCTTAAGTGATTGTGTATATTTGTTCAGGAGTATGTGGAGACAGCGGAGCGGATTGACAGTCCGACTCTGTTGCTAGAAAGCCCAGCCAATGATCTTCTGACGAAGATGCTGGTCTCGGCGCCCTATAAGGAGTCGGAGAAGAAGGCCGACAAGAATGCCCCGGGGACCCGAAAGGGTCTCTGGCGTAAGGTTGTGCCAGCCTCGTCCGAAGATGATGAGGCGCACTCCTCCCCCGAAGGGGAAGAAGAAGAAGAAGAGGAGGCTGCCCCATCCGGAAAGGAGGGGGGCCGGAGACGGCAGACCAGGGGACCAGGAGAGGCTCCCGATGCAAGGTCGTCATACCCTTGTCGTCTGATGATGACGAGGCAGATTCCTCCCGCGGAAGCGGGGGGAAACAAGAAGAAACTCCACCTTCCCGTACTGGGGAGGGGGGGTTAAAAAAAGAGGAAGGCCGCCCCGGTGGGGTAGGCTGGGACGTCCAAGAAGGGAAAGGTGTCCCTTCCGGACTACTCCACCATCGCCGCCGACAGCGATCGAGGAAGGGTGGCTGCCTAGGAAGGAGCCCCTAGTGCGATCTTAAGTACCCGCACTCGATCATAATTCCGCTTCATAGTTTTGTTGTAACGCCGAACTTGTATGCAGTTCGGCCAGGGCCCATCCCGAAGTGTCGTCTTCGGACGGGTCCTTGAGTGAGTCAGCAATGAACTCACTCCCGGCGGCCACTTCTCCACGGCCTGCGAACGACACGGAGGTGTTGTCCCAAAGGCTCCCAGAGATGGGGGAGGTGGCCCTGGAGGCGCCTCAAGGCGGCGTCCCAGACGTCGGACTCGCGGGGTTCAAGGTCCCCGCGGATCGTGTCGATGAGAGCCACGGTAAGCCGGGCTCTCAGCCGAACACTGTTCCGGAGCCTTCAGTGGTTCTGGACTCAGGCGGGCAGCCCCTCGTTAGGGAGGGAGGGCCGTCTGTATCAAGGACTTCCGTTGCGCCCGAGGCGCAGGATTGTCTGCTGGAAGCGCTTTGATACGTCTCCAACGTATCTATAATTTTTGATTGCTCCATGCTACTTTATCTACTGTTTTTGGCAATATTGGGCTTTATTATCCACTTCTATATTATTTTTGGGACTAACCTATTAACCGGAGGACCAGCCCAGATTTGTTGTTTTATGCCTATTTCAGTGTTTCGAGGAAAAGGAATATCAGACGGAGTCAAAACGGAACGAAATCAACTGGAGAAGTTATTTTTGGAAGGAAAGCAACCTGATGGACTTGGAGTGCACGACAGGGGAGTCCCCGGAGGTCCACCGACGTACCCCTTGCACCCATATATACCTACGTACCCTAAAACTTCCAGAACAGAATATAGATCGGGAATTCCGCCGCCGCAAGCCTCTGTAGCCACCAAAAACCAATCGAGACTCTGTTCCGGCACCCTGCCGGAGGGGGATCCCATCACCGGAGGCCATCTTCATCATCCCGGTGCTATCCATGACGAGAATGGAGTAGTTCACCCTCGGGGCTGAGGGTATGTACCAGTAGTATGTGTTTGATCTCTCTCTCTCTCTCTCTCTCTCTCTCTCTCTCTATCTCTCGTGTTCTCTCTCGTGTTCCTCTATGGCAAGATCTTGATGTATCCCGAGCTTTGCTGTTGTAGTTGGATCTTATGATGTTTCTCCCCCTCTACTCTCTTGTGATGAATTGAGTTTCCCCTTTGAAGTTATCTTATCGGATTGAGTCTTTTATGAGAAAACTTGATGTATGTATTGCCTTGATAATCTATGGTGACAATGGGATATCATGTGCCACTTGATGTATGTTTTGGTGATCAACTTGCGGGTTCCGTCACATTGGGAACCTATTCATAGGGGTTGCCACACGTTCTCGACTCTCCGGTAGTAGCTTTGGGGCACTCTTTGAAGTACTTTTATGTTGGTTGGATGATTCTGAGATTGTGTGACGCATATTGTATAATCATGTCCATGGATACTTGAGGTGACAATGAAGTATCTAGGTGACATTAGGGTTTTGGTTGATTTGTGTCTTAAGGTGTTATTCTAGTATGAACTCTATGATGGATTGAGCGGAAAGAATAGCTTTATGTTATTTTACTACGAACTCTTGAATAGATAGAACAGAAAGGATAACTTTGAGGTGGTTTCATACCCTACCATAATCTCTACATTTGTTCTCCGCTATTAGTGGCTTTGGAGTGACTCTTTGTTGCATGTTGAGGGCTTGTTATATGATCTATCTATGTTATTATTGTTGAGAGAACTTGCACTAGTGAAAGTATGAACCCTAGGCCTTGTTTCCTATCATTGCAATACCGTTTATGCTCACTTTTACCATTAGCTACCTTGCTGTTTTTATTATTTCAGATTAAAAATACCTTTATCTATTATCTATTTTGCACTTGTATCTTCATCTCTTCG
>NW_021208335.1:0-915 GCF_002162155.2 Triticum dicoccoides
ATTGATGACGTCGATTTGAATGCTGCATACTAAACACAAAAGAAGTCCAGAGTTCAAATAAGTTTAAAAAACATTGAAGTGCCCGTGTAACAAATGAGCTCTCGTCCGAAACCCTGATACTCCGAAAGACTTGGTCCAATTTGTACGTGACGTGCGTCAAGTTTTTGCCATGACCCTCTCTACTCTTTCGCACATGCTATGCAGGTGAAATGATGATACCATGCCAAGTTTCAACATTTTCAGAATTCATTTTGTAGTGATTTTCAATTTCACAGTCATTTAGCTCTCTAAACAATTAGGTAAATGACCGAAAAAACAAATGATGTTAGAACATGTTGGAAATTGATGACGTCGCTTTGAATGCTGCATACTGAACACAAAAGAAGTCCGGAGTTCAAATAAGTTTAAAAAACATTGAAGTGCCCATGTAACAGATGAGTTCTCTTCCAAAACCCTGATACTCCGAAAGAGTTTGTCCAATTTGTACATGAAGTGCGTCCAGTTTTTGCCGTGACCCTCTCTACTCTTTCGCACATGCTATGCGGGTGAAATGATGATACCATGCCAAGTTTCAACATTTTTAGAATTCATTTTGTAGTGATTTTCAATTTTACGGTCATTTAGCTCTCTAAACAATTAGGTAAATGACCGAAAAACAACAAATGATGTTAGAACATGTTGGAAATTGATGACGTCGCTTTGAATGCTGCATACTGAACACAAAAGAAGTCCGGAGTTCAAATAAGTTTAAAAAACATTGAAGTGCCCGTGTAACAGATTAGTTCTCGTCCGAAACCCTGATACTCCGAAAGAGTTTGTCCAGTTTGTACACGAAGTGCGTCCAGTTTTTGCCGTGACCCTCTCTACTCTTTCACACATGCTATGCGGGTGAAATGATGATACCATGCCAAGTTT
>NW_021208336.1:0-1253 GCF_002162155.2 Triticum dicoccoides
ATCGCAGGGATATTCTACCAATAATATCACGGGTTAGTCCACAATAAAATAATAATCATAAATATCACAAGTCACAAGTTGTGTTTCCAGTTCTGGTTTAACATTTTCTCCTCTGAAGACCGACACTAAGACCGACACTTGACCCATCCCAGCCTGTAGTCCTTAACCATGGACACGGCTATTCGAATAGGTTTAATCTCTGCAGAGGGTGTACTCTTTACCCACGAGTAACGAATTCCTTTAGTCCATAGGGACTAATTCCGTCTACGGTCTTTTTGTTGAAAACACACCTAACTTGCACATGCCAGCTTAACTCACACGTGTCTGGAATCACCCATGACACCTGTCAAGCAAACTGTAAGTGGGGAGGCTACAACCTCGCGTAGCATGGGATCAAATTTATATCGCGCGCTCTAAGGGGTGGCCTCCCTCTCGGTCTCAACCGGAAACACCCATGCCCCCGGACCAGGTGGCCTGCCTACCAGCTACAACCGGTATCTTCCACCATGGCCTCTCTGTACGGTGTGTGCTAGAAAGAGGTTGACAACTTACTGAACCGTACTTGTAACACCCCGGATGTAACTTTCCATATTTGTAACTCCAACTCTTGCCATTTTCGGCTATGTGATATGATATTCCCTCCGTGGTTGGGTTTTGTCTTTTGTTTTGCATTTTATTCATGTCATGCATCTCATATCATGTCATCATGTGCATCTCATTTGCATACGTGTTCGTCTCATGCATCCGAGCATTTTCCCCGTTGTCCGTTTCGCAATCCGACACTCACACATGCACCGGCGCACCCCCTCTTGTCTCTTTTTGTGTGCGGGTGTTGAACGTTCTCGAAATGGACCGAGCCTTGCCAAGTGGCCCTGGTATAGCACCGGTAGACCACATGTCAAGTTTCGGGACGTTTGGAGCTCGTTTGGTACTCCAACGATTAATCGCACTCCCGCAAAGGCCTCTTTTAAGTTGCAGCCCAACACCCCTCCAAAACAGCCCAATAACCCATCTAACTCCCCTCCATGCTCTCGGTCGTTCGATCACGATCGTGTGGGCGAAAACTACACCCCATTTGGACACTCCTAGCTCCCTCTACCTCTATATATAGACCCCTCCCCCGAATTCCGGACGAAACCCTAGCAAATCTCCCCTCTCCGCACCGCCGAACACGTCCGGGCGAGCCAGACACGTCCGCCCGCCGTGCCCGGACGAATCCCAGCGCACCACGTGTCCCACCGCCGCGCCCCCGC
>NW_021208337.1:0-897 GCF_002162155.2 Triticum dicoccoides
CGGGACCCCAAAACAGTGAGTAATAATCCAAGAAATGGGCCAGAATTGGCCAAAGCTGCCAGTGTTGATGACCGACACGTAAACGCACCACAGGGTTCGTTAACCATGGAAACCACTCCGGGACCCCGAAATAGTGAGTGGTAGTCCATGAAACGGGCCAGAATCGGCCAAAACTGCCAGTGTTGATGACCGACACGTAAGCGCACCTTGGGGTTCAACAACTATGGAAATCTCTTCGGGACCCCAAAACAGTGAGTAATAATCCAAGATACGGGTCAGAATCGGCCAAAACTGCGAGTGTTGATGACCGACACATAAACGCACCACAGGGTTCGTTAACCATGGAAACCACTCTAGGACCCCAAAACAATGAGTAATAGTCCATTAAATGGGCCACAATTGGCCAAAACTGCCAGTGTGGATGACCGATACGTAAGCGGACCTTGGGATTCAACAATTATGGAAATTGCTCTGTAACCCGAAAACGGTGAGTAATAATCAAAGAAACGGGCCAGAATCGGCCTAAACTGTCAGCGTTGATGACTGACACATAAACGCACCACATGGTTCGTTAACCATGGAAACCAATTCGGGACCCCAAAACAGTGAGTAATAGTCCATGAAACGGCCCAAAATCGACCAAAACTGCCAGTGTTGATGACCGACACGTAAGCGTACCTTGGGGTTCAACAACTATGGAAATCGCTCCGGGACCCCAAAACAGTGAGTAATAATCCAAGAAATGGGCCAGAATTGGCCAAAGCTGCCAGTGTTGATGACCGACACGTAAACGCACCACAGGGTTCGTTAACCATGGAAACCACTCCGGGACCCCGAAATAGTGAGTGGTAGTCCATGAAACGGGCCAGAATCGGCCAAAACTGCCAGTGTTGATGA
>NW_021208338.1:0-1560 GCF_002162155.2 Triticum dicoccoides
TTTGAGAAAAAAAAATGCCTGTTGTATGAGGCGCTGCTTTATGCATGACAATATGCTTAACAATGTCTGCTACTTTCAGTATGCAGATGGGCATGAGATTGGTATCTTCGACATCTTAATTTATACACTTTTTTTTACAGCCACCTATCCCAAAGCTCCTAGGCTCCTGCCACATTAGCCTAATCTTGATTTTGTTAGTTTACATGATTTTACTATTGGTTTTGTTCTGGATTTTGATGAGTGGTCTATTTTTTTTATTGTCAAGATGAAAGTGATGCGGCTCTAAATTATGGTTGCATTTAAACAATGAATTCGAACTTATGTGAGGTTGTATAAACTTATAAATTAGTTTACACATAAATCTCTGAAACTTGCATGAAATTATGTGTATTTCTGTTTTGGTTCGCAAATTAAGCATCATCTGCTTTCTTCGGGTACTTCAATAGTTTGTTTATTTCTTCCTTATATTTCAAATGGATTATGCAAGGTTTGGTCCAACATTCCTCCCTTTTTATGGAAGGAAAGGAGTGTTCGCTTTAATTCAGGTTTCGTATGATCATTACAACCATTTTGAGTCAATTTCCCTTTGTAAAGTTAAAGTGGCATAACTTCCTGACGTGGACTCCTTATGAGGACACATCCAAGCCAGGAAAGGACAAAAATCCTTGAACAGGACTACTAAATTTTCTTATGATGATCAAATGAGTTATTTGTCTACATTTTTATGTTTAGAACATAGTTTCCTAAGTTGCCTGACTCAAATGCTTTATCATTTTGTCATAGGGGTATTGATTTGCTTGCTCTAGTAGATACCTGAGTATGGAGCTGCTAGGTGGTCATGTGCCAAGATCCAATGTAGCGAGGATCGGGTGGCGAGGCCGACATGGTGGCTCATGGACTGGTTGGTCATGGCACTGGTGGATGTAACCAACGTGGCCATAATCTCCAGGAGGGACTATCGGGGGACTACGGAAACAACGACTCCAGGGCGATGCTGCCAGGGTGAAGTTGTTGTGGCCTCGGCGGAATAGGGCAGACCTAATTTGTTGACTTAAGTGTGGTGCTCAGGTTAATAAACCGATCTTATTGAGACAATTATGTTTCATCATTTTTGTGCTAATCCTTTGTGCCAAAAAATAAAAAATCCCAGAAACACAAAAATACTTTGTTTTCTAATGTCAGTTACCACATGCTTGAAATAGCAATTGGATATGCTTTGACGCGATGTGATCTGTGCACGTTAGTTAACATATTCCATGAAACGTGAATCAGTACTCGTCTGTACTTGTTGAGAACATATACTAATTAAGTCCAGGCAAGATAGCGAATCTACAAAGCAGATTAGTAATCTATTTTTCATCCCGGCTCGAGATACTTACTGTAAAAACGCCCCACCCAGCCACCCTCCTAGGCAAAGCCCATGTGGCTTATAGTGGCGGCGGCCTCTGCTGCAATCTGTACTGCAGGGCGCTATCACGAGGCACATCATCGGTGGTAGCAGGGAGGCTCAACATTGACGGTGCGGAGATGCACTGTGCTACAAAGGTCGTTGCCACTCCC
>NW_021208339.1:0-1682 GCF_002162155.2 Triticum dicoccoides
ATTTAGGATTGCAGGTAAGGTATCAACAGATGTAGCGACAATGTCAGGCTATGCATCAGAATAGGATTAACGAAAGCAGTAACATGCTACACTACTCTAATGCAAGCAGTATAGAGGAGAATAGGCGATATCTGGTGATCAAGGGGGGGCTTGCCTGGTTGCTCTGGCAAGAGAGAGGGGTCGTCAACTCCGTAGTCGAACTGGTCAGCAGCAGCGTCGGTCTCGTAGTCTACCGGAGATAAGAGGGGGAAGAAACAATGAATACAATGCAAACATAAACACGACGATGCGTGACGTGACAATGAGCGGTGCTAGGTGTGCCCTAACGTGGTATGAGGTGGTACCGGTTAAGGGGGGAAACATCCGGGAAGTATTCCCGGTGTTTCGCGTTTTCGGGCAGAGGAGCCGGAGGGGGAAAGTTGCGAGTTCGATAGGTTAGGGGTGTGTGGCGGACGAACGGACTGCGTATCCGGAATCGTCTCTTCGTTCTGAGCAACTTTCATGTACAAAGTTTTTCCATCCGAGCTACGGTTTATTTTATATTAATTTTAAAAGATTTAACTCATTTTTAGGATTTATTTATTTAATTTAATCAACATTATCCAGAATAGTGTCTGATGACGTAGGCATGACATCAGGGTGATGTCAGCAGTCAACTGTGCAGTTGACTGGGTCAACTATGTGTGGGTCCCGCATGTCATTGACTGATTAGGCTAATCAGGGGTTAATTAAGTTAACTAGTAATTAGGTTAATCTAATCCTGATTAATTAATTTAATTTAATTAATTCTTTAATTAATTAATTAATTAATTATTTTTATTTTTATTTTTAATTCTTCTCTCTTTTTTTTATTAAAACATTTTGGGCATGGGGCCCATCTGTCATAGGCCCCAGGGGCCAAACCGGAACGGGCGCTACTCGTAACGGGCGCAGGGGCGCCCGATAGGGGCCAACCCGGGCGCTGGCCTCGGGCGAGACCAGCGGCGCGACGGGGCCAGCCCGGCCGCCGGCGGTGAGGCAGGAAGGGGCGTGGGGCGAGGTCGGGCCGCGGCGACTGCGGGAACCCAGGGGCGCGGGCACCGGACACAGCCGCGGGGGCGACGGCCACGGCGCGAGCGGGCAGGGGTGGTCGCGGGGTGGAGGGTGCTCGGAGTTGGCCGCGGGTGTAGCGGCGTCGCCGGTGCAGGGGGGATTCGGTGGTCGCATCGGAGGCGGCAGGGGCTGGGGGCCACGGCAGGTGCGGTGCGCGGGCACGGCGCGGTGAGCGCGCAACGGACGCGGCCGGAGCGCGTCAACCGGGGGCGAGCTCGGCGGGGACCGCGGAGACGAGCGCGAGCGCGCGAGGGAGAGGAAGGGAGTAAGGCGGGGCTCACATCGGGAGGAGTAGGGCACGGGCAGTGGGGGCTCGGGGAGGAAGACGTGGACGCGAGGTCGTCGCGGCGACGGGCGACGGGATCGGGGGTGCAGGGCGACGTGGGATCGGCCCCCTCCCCGATCCAGAACCAGCCGAGCGTGGGGGGGGGCGCTGGGAAGGAGGGTTGAGGAGGAGGGCGCTGGGCGGCGGTGGCGATGGTGAACGGCGGCGGGGCGACGGGGATGGCCCGATCCGATCTGGATCGGATGAGAGAGAGAGACGAGGGAGTGGGGAGGTGGTTGCGGTCGTGGGGAGTGGGGGCGTTAGG
>NW_021208340.1:0-613 GCF_002162155.2 Triticum dicoccoides
TATCGCCTCGAGCTCCCCTGCTCGCGTGCGCCACCCCGGCGCCCCGAGCCCCTGCCACGTGCTCGCCGTCGCCGCCCGCTCCTCGTCGCCGTCGCCCTGCCCCTGCCCCGTCCCTCCCCCGCAAGCCGGCGCCCTCGCCTGCCGCCGCTGTGAGCCGCCGCCCTGGCTCTGTTTTTTATTAGTTTAATTTTTTTGTTCATATATATATAATGTATATGTGTATGTATGTGGCTATATATTTTTGTTCATACGTGGCTATATGTTTTTTTAATTTTATTAGTTTAACTTTTTTGTTCATATGTGATGTATATGTGTATATGGCTATAATGTATATGTGTATGTGATGTATATGTGTATGTGGCACGAATATGCTAAATATATATGTCAAAAATGTTTTTTATTCATAGAAAGTTTTTTGTTCATATATAGAAAGTTTTTATATATGACAATGGATATATATTCGATATATATGAGAAATGATGATCCATGGAAAAGTTTTATATATGCAAAAGTTACAATTTTAGAAAAGTTTTATATATCTAGCTAGGAAGGGAAGAAGAAGAAAAAGAAGGATAGGAAAGAAGAAAATATGAAGAGGAAAGAAAGAAGAAAA
>NW_021208341.1:0-1716 GCF_002162155.2 Triticum dicoccoides
TCCCAGAGGACCAAGCTGGCGCGGCGAAGGAAGCGATACGCCAGGCGGGAATCATGATGGAGCAATTAAAGACCATCCGGGATGCGAGCCAGGCAGCTTATGACGCCAGTTCTGCCCTTCAAAGCAATGTTCAGGTCAGTCGACCACTGTTTGTTCTGTTGGATATGCTACCAAAAACTTTTCCTTCCCGGACTTTATAGTAGTCACCCACTGGGTGTGTCGATTAAACTCCGTGTGAGCGGGGGCACGCTGAGTGCACCCGCTGGGTGTAGTCCCCAAGGCTAAGGTCGACTGCTGGCAGTCGGCCTTAGGCTTTATGATGTCAATCTTTCTGTCAGTCGACTATGTCGACTGGATTTCACAAACCGGTGGGGGCACGCTGAGTGCACCCACTGGGTGTAGTCCCCGAGACTGTGGTCGACTGCTTGCAGTTGATTACAGTCTTAAAGAATATGTCTCTCTTTTTTTTTGAGGTCGACTGGTCGACTTTGTCTTCAACAGAACTAGTGGGGGCACGCTGAGTGCACCCACTGGGTGTAGTCCCCGAGACTACGGTCGAATGCTTGTATTCGGCTGTAGTCTTAGAAACGTGTGTTTTTTCCCTTTTTATACTCGGAAGTGAATTATATTTGACATTTAGTCGATTGGTTCTTCGCAGAACTCCTGTGATCTTGTGGCTCGCTACTCTGAGCTGGAAAACAAGCACACTCAACTCGAGCTGAGCTTGAAGCTGGTTCAAGAGAAGCTGACGAAGGCAAAGGAGGAGACCGAAGGTATGTTTGGTGAGACCTTGACGACTGCTTTTCCCCTTGCTTGTTTCAAAATCTGACCTTGCTGTAACTTGCAGGTAAGGTAAGGGAGGCCCAACAGAAGAAAGACCTCGAACTAGCTGAGAAGATCAAGCTTGCTGACGAGAAGTTAGCTTCAGTCACCAAGCTTGAACAAGACAATACCAATCTGAAAGCTGCCCTTGGGATCGCCAACAAGGAGGTCAGTCGACTAAAAACTGATAAAGCTGCCCTGACCGACCAAGTCAGCAAATTGACTGGAAAGAAAACTGATCTGGAGGCCTTCCTGAGTAGTCTTGCCAAGAAGCTGTTTCTTATGCTTGAAGGTAAACTTCTATGCTTGGCAAACATTTCCAATTGTGGTTTTTCCATTCGACCATCCCCTTGACTTAGTGATCATCCTTGCAGAATTTTGTCAAAACTTTGAAGAAGAAACTAGCCGGCTGGAGCCAAACCTCGACCCCGTCAATTCTCCGGTGAACGACGAAGTTGCCATGGATGTTTTCCGACTGGAATCTCGTGTCGCAGCTGTCGTGGACTATCTCGCAAGGCTGAAGGCCGCCACATCTCGCATCGACTCGACGCTCTGGCCTGAGGAGACACTTCAGAATGACCTTGAGTCGCTGATGGCCCGGTTGAACACGATCCCTGGTCGAGTGCAGGAATGGAAGAAGTCCTCGGCTCGGTGTGGTGCAGATGTTGCTCTGTGTCTGGCCCGAGTCCACTGTAAAGATGCGCGAGAAGAGAAGCTGGCGGCCCTTCGGGTGGCCAATACCAAGAAGCACGACTTCAGGTCCTTTATGGAAACTTTCCTTGCAGCTGCCACTCGGATCGCCGACGGAATTGATCTTGATGAATTCGTTGCACCTTCCAGCCCTCCACAGGAGGGGTAAAAAACTTCTTCTGGCTCGACGCTTTAAATTTGCCT
>NW_021208342.1:0-964 GCF_002162155.2 Triticum dicoccoides
AATAAATAATGCAGAAAACAAAACAAAAAAACTGGAAAATAATTAAAAATAGCAACAATAAGGATTTTGTTGTAAGTAGAAACAAAATAAAATAAATAAAGCAAGAAAGAAAACAACAAAAGAAAAAAAGTGTTTTCAAATTTGAAAACTAATGGCACTAACAGAAAGTTTATAATTTTCCTAAAACTAAAAGCAAAAAGAATTAAAAAATAAAGAAAAAAACAAAAGAAAATAAATAATGCAGAAAACAAAACAAAAAAACTGGAAAAAAAAATAAAAATAGCAACAATAAGTAAAGAAAACAAAAAATGCCTCCTACTGGGCCCCCACGGCTTGAATACGACTAGAAACCCTAGTATGGGCCAAGATTCAGGCCCGCAGTAGGCCCAGAAGGCCCATCAGGCAAAGCAATAGCAAGTAGGCCCGAAAGCCTGCGGTGGAGAGGAGCTCGAGAGGGGTGCGGCAGTGGGGCTTATAAACCACTGCGCGCCCCTCTCAACTAGCGAGGTGGGACTAAACTCTGGCCCCGACGCGGGCAGCACAGGGGCTTTTGGTCCCGGTTGGTGGCACCAACCGGGACTAAAGTGGGAGGCATTGGTCCTGGTTGGTGGCACCAACCGGTACCAAAGGCCGCCGCTTCCCGCCCTTTGGGATGCTGAAAAAGAGGCCTTTGGTCCCGGTTGGTGGCACCAACCGGGACTAAAGGGGGCATTGGTCCCGGTTGGTGCCACGAACCGGGACCAATGCTCGTGGTATATAAGTAGCACTTTGCAATTTTGCAGAGTTCATCACCACAGTTGCCCCCCGACGACGCCGAGCACATCGTCACCGCCAGGTTGCCCCGATACCGCCCGCCGCCCCCGCCGTCGCCGTCGCCGTCGCCGTCGCCCGCGCCCGTCGTCGTCGCCGCCCGCGCCCTCCCCGTCGCCCGCGCCCTCACCCGTCGCCATCGCCGCACGCCGTC
>NW_021208343.1:0-3140 GCF_002162155.2 Triticum dicoccoides
CGGGCTCATGTTCTACTATGGGCTAGATTTCCATGATCTCGCCCCGAACTTCGTCTTCAACATCTCGGCGTTCATCGTCGTGTGCGAGGCTTTCCTCCGCATCAAGCCTCATTTCGGTTTGTGGCTCCAAACCTTCTGCGTGAAGCCGAATATCGTGAGCGGCCAACAAGCGGAGTGATGAGGAGCCATGGTGGGCAAAATGCCTAACATCACCTGGCTTGATGGCTCCTTTGTGAAAACCGTGAAGGGGTGGCAGTCGGGGTGGTTCTACATCACCGAGCCAAGCGACGCCAACTGGGTGGCGGCCCCCAAGTTCCGATCTGGAACCCCTATGCGGCTCACCTCCTAGGAACAAAAGGGACTGTTATGGGGCGAATCTACAGAGCTGACCGGACTCATCAACTGCATCAAGGGCATGAAGGACAAGAACATCAAGCTTGTCAACGTGATCCAGGTCATGCTCGTTCGCCGGATTCTGCCGTGCCAAAGGCGGGCATTCAATTTGTGGGAGTTCATCCCGGCCGAACACCAGATGCTCCAGAGGCTCTATGGCATGAAGCACAAGAACACGTGGAAGGCGTTGTTCAAGGCCACCGAAGTACCTCCTCTCATATCCGAGGACCATGGGCTCCATGCCGCACGGCACCCTACCCAGGTGAGTTCTCAGGCTGCCACCGGGTTTGGTTCTTCCCAATGTACTCATGGGGAATCCTTAAGTGATTGTGTATATTTGTTCAGGAGTATGTGGAGACAGCGGAGCGGATTGACAGTCCGACTCTGTTGCTAGAAAGCCCAGCCAATGATCTTCTGACGAAGATGCTGGTCTCGGCGCCCTATAAGGAGTCGGAGAAGAAGGCCGACAAGAATGCCCCGGGGACCCGAAAGGGTCTCTGGCGTAAGGTTGTGCCAGCCTCGTCCGAAGATGATGAGGCGCACTCCTCCCCCGAAGGGGAAGAAGAAGAAGAAGAGGAGGCTGCCCCATCCGGAAAGGAGGGGGGCCGGAGACGGCAGACCAGGGGACCAGGAGAGGCTCCCGATGCAAGGTCGTCATACCCTTGTCGTCTGATGATGACGAGGCAGATTCCTCCCGCGGAAGCGGGGGGAAACAAGAAGAAACTCCACCTTCCCGTACTGGGGAGGGGGGGTTAAAAAAAGAGGAAGGCCGCCCCGGTGGGGTAGGCTGGGACGTCCAAGAAGGGAAAGGTGTCCCTTCCGGACTACTCCACCATCGCCGCCGACAGCGATCGAGGAAGGGTGGCTGCCTAGGAAGGAGCCCCTAGTGCGATCTTAAGTACCCGCACTCGATCATAATTCCGCTTCATAGTTTTGTTGTAACGCCGAACTTGTATGCAGTTCGGCCAGGGCCCATCCCGAAGTGTCGTCTTCGGACGGGTCCTTGAGTGAGTCAGCAATGAACTCACTCCCGGCGGCCACTTCTCCACGGCCTGCGAACGACACGGAGGTGTTGTCCCAAAGGCTCCCAGAGATGGGGGAGGTGGCCCTGGAGGCGCCTCAAGGCGGCGTCCCAGACGTCGGACTCGCGGGGTTCAAGGTCCCCGCGGATCGTGTCGATGAGAGCCACGGTAAGCCGGGCTCTCAGCCGAACACTGTTCCGGAGCCTTCAGTGGTTCTGGACTCAGGCGGGCAGCCCCTCGTTAGGGAGGGAGGGCCGTCTGTATCAAGGACTTCCGTTGCGCCCGAGGCGCAGGATTGTCTGCTGGAAGCGCTTTGATACGTCTCCAACGTATCTATAATTTTTGATTGCTCCATGCTACTTTATCTACTGTTTTTGGCAATATTGGGCTTTATTATCCACTTCTATATTATTTTTGGGACTAACCTATTAACCGGAGGACCAGCCCAGATTTGTTGTTTTATGCCTATTTCAGTGTTTCGAGGAAAAGGAATATCAGACGGAGTCAAAACGGAACGAAATCAACTGGAGAAGTTATTTTTGGAAGGAAAGCAACCTGATGGACTTGGAGTGCACGACAGGGGAGTCCCCGGAGGTCCACCGACGTACCCCTTGCACCCATATATACCTACGTACCCTAAAACTTCCAGAACAGAATATAGATCGGGAATTCCGCCGCCGCAAGCCTCTGTAGCCACCAAAAACCAATCGAGACTCTGTTCCGGCACCCTGCCGGAGGGGGATCCCATCACCGGAGGCCATCTTCATCATCCCGGTGCTATCCATGACGAGAATGGAGTAGTTCACCCTCGGGGCTGAGGGTATGTACCAGTAGTATGTGTTTGATCTCTCTCTCTCTCTCTCTCTCTCTCTCTCTCTATCTCTCGTGTTCTCTCTCGTGTTCCTCTATGGCAAGATCTTGATGTATCCCGAGCTTTGCTGTTGTAGTTGGATCTTATGATGTTTCTCCCCCTCTACTCTCTTGTGATGAATTGAGTTTCCCCTTTGAAGTTATCTTATCGGATTGAGTCTTTTATGAGAAAACTTGATGTATGTATTGCCTTGATAATCTGTGGTGACAATGGGATATCATGTGCCACTTGATGTATGTTTTGGTGATCAACTTGCGGGTTCCGTCACATTGGGAACCTATTCATAGGGGTTGCCACACGTTCTCGACTCTCCGGTAGTAGCTTTGGGGCACTCTTTGAAGTACTTTTATGTTGGTTGGATGATTCTGAGATTGTGTGACGCATATTGTATAATCATGTCCATGGATACTTGAGGTGACAATGAAGTATCTAGGTGACATTAGGGTTTTGGTTGATTTGTGTCTTAAGGTGTTATTCTAGTATGAACTCTATGATGGATTGAGCGGAAAGAATAGCTTTATGTTATTTTACTACGAACTCTTGAATAGATAGAACAGAAAGGATAACTTTGAGGTGGTTTCATACCCTACCATAATCTCTACATTTGTTCTCCGCTATTAGTGGCTTTGGAGTGACTCTTTGTTGCATGTTGAGGGCTTGTTATATGATCTATCTATGTTATTATTGTTGAGAGAACTTGCACTAGTGAAAGTATGAACCCTAGGCCTTGTTTCCTATCATTGCAATACCGTTTATGCTCACTTTTACCATTAGCTACCTTGCTGTTTTTATTATTTCAGATTAAAAATACCTTTATCTATTATCTATTTTGCACTTGTATCTTCATCTCTTCG
>NW_021208344.1:0-496 GCF_002162155.2 Triticum dicoccoides
AGGCCGGAGCTCGACCGGAGCAAGCTCATGGCGGCGGGAGTGAGCAGAGGCGGCAGTAGGGCGGGCTACGGTCGTGCGCGCGCGAAAGAACGGCGCCGGTGACGGAGAATAAGGGGAGAGAGGGAGGAAGGCCGGAGCTCACAGCGGGGCGCAGGGCACGAGGCAGTGGTGCTCGAGGTGGGGGACGGGGACGACACACGCGGAGGAGGCAGTCCGGCGAGGTGGCTAAGGCGGAGGCGCAGCTCCGGGCGGCGAGGATCAGCGGCGACGCGTCGTGGGGAGGAGACGAAGTCGAGGTGGCGTTGGGCGACGGCGGAGCGGTGGCGGCCCGGTGACGAGGGGGCGATGGAGAGGAGAAGAGGATGCGGCTGTCCGGTGGGGAGGCGGCGCTGGCGAGGTGGCTTCGGGCGGCGGCGACGGGAGATCCGGTCGACGTCAGGGTCGGGCCCCTCCCCGATCCAGATGGGATCGAGAGGAGGGAGGGGAGAGGGAGACG
>NW_021208345.1:0-1561 GCF_002162155.2 Triticum dicoccoides
AGTGGACTCGGGCCAGACACAGAGCGACATCTGCACCACACCGAGCCGAGGACTTCTTCCACTCCTGCACTCGACCAGGGATCGTGTTCAAGCGGACCATCAGCGACTCAAGGTCATTCTGAAGTGTCTCCTCAGGCCAGAGCGTCGAGTCGATGCGAGATGTGGCGGCCTTCAGCCTTGCGAGATAGTCCACGACAGCTGCAACACGAGACTCCAGTCGGAAAACATCCATGGCAACTTCGTCGTTCACCGGAGAATTGACGGGGTCAAGGTTTGGCTCCAGTCGGCTGGTTTCTTCTTCAAAGTTTTGACAAAATTCTGCAAGGGTGATCACTAAGTCAAGGAGATAGTCGAATGGAAAAAGCCACAATTGGAAATATTTGCCAAACATGGAGGTCTACCTTCAAGCATAAGGAACAACTTCTTGGCAAGGCCACTCAGGAAGGCCTCCAATTCAGTTTTCTTCTCAGTCAATTTGCTGACTTGGTCGGTCAGGGCAGCTTTGTCAGTTTTCAGTCGACTGACCTCCTTGTTGGCAATCCCAAGAGCAGCTTTCAGATTGGTATTGTCTTGTTCGAGCTTGGTGACTGAAGCTAACTTCTCGTCAGCAAGCTTGATCTTCTCAGCTAGCTCAAGGTCTTTCTTCTGCTGGGCCTCCCTTACCTTACCTGCAAGTTACAGCAAGATCAGATGCTGAAACAAGCAAGGGGAAAAGCAGTCGTCAGGGTCTCACCAAACATACCTTCGGTCTCCTCCTTTGCCTTTGTCAGCTTCTCCTGAACCAGCTTCAAGCTCAGCTCGACTTGAGTATGTTTTTGTTCCAGCTCTGAGTAGCGAGCCACAAGATCACAGGAGTTCTGTGAAGAACCAATCGACTAAATGTCAAATATAATTCACTTCCGAGTGAAAAAGGGGATAAACACACGTTTCTAAGACTACAGCCAAATACAAGCATTCGACCGTAGTCTCGGGGACTACACCCAGTGGGTGCACTCAGCGTGCCCCCACTAATCCTGTTGAAGACAAAGTCGACCAGTCGACCTCAAAAAAAAAGAGAGAGATGCATTCTCTAAGACTGTGATCAACTGCAAGCAGTCGACTACAGTCTCGGGGACTACACCCAGTGGGTGCACTCAGCGTGCCCCCACCGGTTTGTGAAATCCAGTCGACATAGTCGACTGAAAGAAATATTGACGTCATAAAGCCTAAAGCCGACTGCCAGCAGTCGACCTTAGCCTTGGGGACTACACCCAGTGGGTGCACTCAGCGTGCCCCCACCGGTTTGTGAAGTCCAGTCGACCAGTCGACTGACAGAAAGATTGACATCATAAAGCCTAAGGCCGACTGCCAGCAGTCGGCCTTAGCCTCGGGGACTACACCCAGCGGGTGCACTCAGCGTGCCCCCGCTAACACGGAGTTTATTCGACACACCCAGTGGGTGACTAATATAAATTCCGGAAAAGAAAAGTTTTTGGTAGCATATCCAACAGAACAAACAGCGGTCGACTGACCTGGACATTGCTTTGGAGGGCAGAACTGGCGTCATAAGCTGCCTGGCTCG
>NW_021208346.1:0-791 GCF_002162155.2 Triticum dicoccoides
TCATCCTCATAATCTCCCACATAATCATCCTCCTCCGCATCAGCAGCAGGAGCCACAGAAGTATCAACAGCAGCACCAACAGTTTGGCCAAACGCAAGAGGAACACGGCTTGCTCGGCGGAGGTCTGCTTCGCGACGTGGAGGTAGTCGTTGTTGTTGTTGTTGGAGAGGTGCGTTAGGTGCAGCGGGTGGTGGTGGTGGAAGACGCGCGAGCAATTCATTAAACTTGTTATCGAGCTTTGTTTCGAACGTCTTCTCAAGGCCAGTGATCTTCTCCATGGCCTCTTCAAAATTGTTCAGCACATCTTGCACCTGTTCAGTCATCATTTGCTGAAACTTATCATGAAGCTCCTTGTGCGATAAATTCTCCCAGTCAATCTCGTCGGCTTGTGATCCTGGCATGGTTAGCAGCAATAGAAACACACAAGAATATGATCCTACAGACTACGAACAAGTGGTGGTGGTGGGTGTCACAAATCCGTCAAGCAAATCTCAAATTCTTACCAGTTCTTACCCAGCAGCAGGCGGTGATCGGCAACCGTTGTAGTCAAAAACTCTCAAAGCTTGGATAGAGCGATTACCAGGGAGAGTCAAACGCACGACGTAGATGTATGTGGAGCTGGGAAGGCTTATAATATGGTAGCAAAAAGGGTAAGCAATAATCAATTCAGAGATGCAAAGTTGAATAAACGCTCAACGACGGTACTGTGCTGGTCCTAGGCTAGACTGTGCTAGAGACGCGAGCCTAGAACACTAACAAAATCACGGCGCGGCACGTAAACAAGGGAAAAG
>NW_021208347.1:0-1352 GCF_002162155.2 Triticum dicoccoides
TTGGGTTGTGGAGCTTCTTCGGTGAAAGGATCTTCTTTGACTGACGGAGTGTGTATATGCTCCAAGAACACACCACTCGGAATGGCTTCTCTCTTGGAACCTATCTTTGCTAGATCATCAGCTGCTTGATTTTTCAGTCGGGGTATATGATGGAGCTCCAACCCCTCGAACTTCTTTTCCAGCTTCCTCACTGCACTGCAGTATCCAGTCATGGCTGGGCTTCTCACGTCCCACTCTTTCATCACCTGATTGACCACTAAATCCGAGTCGCCATAGACCATCAGGCGACGGACGCCGAGTGAAATGGCCATGCGCAACCCATATAAGAGGGCCTCATATTCTACCTCATTGTTGGAGGAATCAAAGTGAATCTGGAGCACATATCTGAGCTTATCTCCTCTGGGGGAAACCAGGACAACCCCAGCACCGGAACCATTCAACATCTTAGAGCCATCAAAAAACATGGTCCAATGCTCCGAGTGAACTTCAGTCGGCTGCTGCTGTTCAATCCACTCGGCAAGGAAATCTGCTATTGCCTGGGACTTAATGGCTTTCTTTGCCTCAAACTTGATATCAAGGGGAAGAAGTTCAATCGCCCATTTGGCCACTCGACCAGTTGCATCTCTGTTGTGCAAAATCTCTGATAGGGGAGCGTCGCTGACGACTGTGATGGAATGATCAGAGAAATAATGAGCAACCTTCTTTGTGGTCATGTATATTCCATACACAAGCTTCTGATAATGAGGATATCTCTGCTTGGATGGAGTCAAGACTTCAGACAAATAATACACTGGGCGCTGAACTTTGAGAGCTTTTCCTTCTTCTTCCCGCTCGACCGTTAGCACAGTACTGACGACTTGTCCTGTGGCTGCGATATAGAGCAACAAAGGCTCTTTGCTGATTGGAGCAGCAAGCACCGGCTGGGTGGAGAGCAGAGTTTTGAGCTCGGCAAACGCTGCATCAGCTTCTGGAGTCCACTCGAACTTGTCTGTCTTCTTCATCAGTCGGTAAAGAGGCAATGCCTTTTCACCGAGTCGTGAGATGAATCGACTTAATGCGGCCAAGCATCCAGTAAGCTTCTGGACATCGTGCACTCGCACAGGGCGTTTCATTCGGAGAATAGTGCCAATCTTCTCTGGGTTAGCGTCGATTCCCCGTTCGGAAACGAGAAAACCGAGTAACTTGCCACCAGGAACTCCAAATGTGCACTTTGATGGATTGAGCTTGATATCATACCTTCTGAGGTTGGCAAATGTTTCGGCGAGGTCAGCGAGCAGGTCGGAACCTTTTCGTGACTTGACAACAATATCATCCATATAAGCTTCCACATTCCGACTGATTTGAGTGAGTAG
>NW_021208348.1:0-900 GCF_002162155.2 Triticum dicoccoides
CTGCCTTGGGACGTCCTCCCACCTCCTTGGCCGCCACCCCTTGCTTCTATATAAGTAGATCCATCTAGTAGCTTTTCCTTGGGATTTGTTTAGTTAAAAGTTAGCCATTGCAACTTCGTGTACTTCGTTTGTGTCCAACGACCAGACCAAGACCGCTTCCGGATCCCCACCATTATCAATACCTCATATATATTTGCAATATTCAGATTGCTTTATCATATTCTTGCTCGTTCTTCGATTGCTTGCAGGAATAGACCTTCGTGGTCAGGCTGACCGTGCTTTCGGCATCGTCAGTAACCTCAGGAGATTGGTTTAGCGATTGCTAAGGTGCAACGTCGTGCACGTTTGTAGTCGGATCGTCAAAGTCGTCTCCACCAAATCGATAGTTATCATCTCATCGAAAGATCGGGACCCTCGCCTCTATCAAGTGGTATCAGATTTCCAGGTTGCTCGGTGAGATTTTACAGTTTTTCATAGTTTAGATCGAGTCTGTTCTTCATACCTATAGTCCACGAAAAAGCCACAAAAAAAATTTAGGGTTAGTTCCTCATATCCGAACCAATCTGAGCCTTGCATAATCTTTTTAGGGTTTTGCTTTGTTGAATTTGCGGTTGCATCGTCGTGTCTAGTTGCTGGTCTTAGAGTCTAGTCTTTTAGAGTTTCGAGTTCTGTTCACATTAGTCACGCCACCGCTGCATCGTTATCCCTTTCGTTGTCCACCACCCATCCATCAATTTCCTCCACGTGCTACCCACCGTTCATTGTCATAATCATAGTTGAGATCGTTCCCATCTTCGCATGATCCAATCTACATCTTATCTAGTTTGTTTTGGAAAGAGGGAGAGAAAAAAAAAGATAGAGAAAAAAAACGAGAGAAAAAAAAGTAAAAAAAAAGTCAGA
>NW_021208349.1:0-896 GCF_002162155.2 Triticum dicoccoides
TTGTCGTGGATAGATTGTCGAAAATGGCACACTTTATACCATGTCATAAAAGCGATGATGCTGTTAATGTTGCTGATTTGTTCTTTCGTGAAATTATTCGCTTGCATGGTGTGCCAAATACTATTGTTTCAGATCGTGATACTAAATTTCTTAGCCACTTTTGGAGATGTTTATGGGCTAAGTTGGGGACTAAACTGCTTTTTAGTACTACTTGTCACCCCCAAACTGATGGACAAACTGAAGTAGTCAATAGAACATTGTCTACTATGCTTAGGGCTGTTTTGAAGAATAATAAGAAAATGTGGGAGGAATGCTTGCCTCATATTGAATTTGCTTATAATCGTTCATTGCATTCTACTACTAAGATGTGCCCTTTTGAAGTTGTGTATGGTTTCCTACCTCGTGCACCTATTGATTTGTTGCCTCTTCCATCTAAGGAGAAGGTTAATTTTGATGCTAAACAACGTGCTGAATTGATTTTAAAAATGCATGAGTTAACTAAGGAAAACATTGAGTGTATGAATGCTAAATATAAACTTGCTGGAGATAAGGGTAGAAAACATGTTGTGTTTGCACCTGGAGATCTTGTTTGGTTACATTTGCGTAAGGATAGATTTCCTGATTTGCGCAAATCAAAGCTAATGCCACGTGTTGATGGTCCCTTTAAGGTGTTAGAGAAAATAAATGATAATGCATATAAACTTGAGCTGCCTGCAGATTTTGGGGTTAGTCCCACTTTTAACATTGCAGATTTGAAGCCTTATTTGGGTGAGGAAGATGAGTTTCCGTCGAGGACGACTTCATTTCAAGAAGGGGAGGATGATGAGGACATCAATACCATTGTTACACCCACAGCCCCTACTGCTACATATATGGGACCAATTACTAGAGCTCGC
>NW_021208350.1:0-521 GCF_002162155.2 Triticum dicoccoides
CGCGCCGTCCCCCCCTCTGCCCGATCTGGGCCGGGCACGACGCCCCACCCTGCCGAAGCCGCCGGCGCTCCTCGCCGTCCTCGACCTCCTCCTCGCCGACCCTCCCTCTCCCTGGCCCCCCCTCTGCCCGATTTGGATCGGGAGGGGGCCGTCCCGATGCCGCCGGCGCCCTCGACAACGCCGCCGCTCGCCGTCCCTGGGACCACCTCGACGCCGCGCCTCGTCGCCCGATGCCGTCCGAAGCTACTCCACCTCGCCAACCTCGCCAAACCGCCGTCGTCCTCGTCCTCCTCCTCGAGCTCGAGCCCGCTGCCCCGTCCCTACAACTCCCGGTGAGGCCACGGCCTCCGCCCTCCTCCTTACCCTCTCCCTCACGCGCCTCGCCGTTCCCTGCTCGTGGCCCCGCTCCCCACGGCCCTACTCGCCGGCCCGCGCGCGCCTGTCGTGTCCGCGTCCGGCCACAGCCCTCCGCCCCGTCTCTGGGCCCCGTCCCCGCTCACCACCGTCGCCACCTCGCACTG
>NW_021208351.1:0-989 GCF_002162155.2 Triticum dicoccoides
TGGAGTGTTAACCTTAGCTAGTGTATTCACCAGGATCTGGAGTGTTACATCAGGAAGTTAAGATGGACCTACAAGAAGCAATATTTGACAATAAGGCAATTGGTGAAGAACTCAGGACCCAGAAGCTGAAAGTAGACAAGATGAAGGAGCAAAACATCGAGATACCGGAGATTTGACAATAACTGAAGGACAGTAGGATCATGGATCATGTCAAGGATGTTGAAACCGGCAGTTGGAACGTAACTCCAGAAATATTGAAGGACGTCGCGAGAGACTTCGCGTCAACAGAGATGATCTGGCAAAAGAACTTGAGCAGGACAAGCACGATTGGAAGAAGCCATCGGAGACATGAACATGACTTGAAGAGTTTGGAGACGTTGAAGATTCATTGACCTTTAGAAGACCAAACCCCTATTATATACCTACGTTAGATGCGACGTTTGTGAGCTGTCATTTGTTTGATGTTTTTTCAACAGCCACAACAAAATCTGTCTTTTCAAAACTTTTGCTTGTATTGTGTGCATTCCTCTCTCTTGAATCTCTCTTATCTCACCCCA
The DNA here is from genome assembly GCF_002162155.2 of Triticum dicoccoides. Classification (NCBI taxonomy): domain Eukaryota; kingdom Viridiplantae; phylum Streptophyta; class Magnoliopsida; order Poales; family Poaceae; genus Triticum; species Triticum dicoccoides. Next base: position 558 of record NW_021208351.1, read on the forward strand.
AACCCTTGAACCCAATAGAGGATGAATGGCGATGAGCTTGTATTTTCTGGACCGATGAGTCAATTGGAGACAGACCGATGGATTCAGAACATGGAGGATCATATGGAGAACAACCCTATAGTCGGAAAGGATATGGCCCAGCATGCTCTTCAATGCTTTGAAAGAGGTGCTGCTACTTGGTGGAGGATGTACCAAACCATCAATGGATGGCAAGGAGTAACCACTTGGAAAGAATTTAAGTTGACCTTGCTAAAGTCTCAGTTTGTGTCCCAGAAGTTGAAGCCTTATGGAAAGGATATGAAGAAACCTTGTGCATGCAAGATTTGTGGAGAAATCGGGCACACCCATAAGGAACACAAGGATGAATGCCCTAATTGTGAAGGAAGTCACCCAACTGAAGAATGCCCAACTAGACAGATTACTTGTTTCTTG
>NW_021208352.1:0-905 GCF_002162155.2 Triticum dicoccoides
CCACCGCCGCCGGGCGCCGCCTCCGGCCTTCCCCGGCGCCACCCCGGCCTCTCCCCGCCGCCTCGCCGGCCTCCCCTCCTCCACCGGCTCCGGCGACGAGCTCCTCCGGCTGCTACAGTGTCTCCGGCGCCGCCTCGGGAAGCGTGCCGATCCAGATCTGGATCTGGGCATCGGTTGACCTCTCTCCCCCGAAACCCTAATTTTCGTGCTATGTTTGACTGCTTGTATCTTCGCAACCGTAGCTCCGTTTTGGGCATATGATATATCAAAATCTTCGCCTCGACATGTAAATCATTTCGTTCCATTGCATCATTTGCATTTGAGGTCATCTTGATGCCCAAAATTCTGTTAGAAGGAGGCTTCGTGAGTTAAATTGCAGATCCGTTAGTTCATCATGCACTTTTGTCATTTTTGCTATGTTTAATTCGTGCATGATATGCCTGTGCTCCTTTGGGATGAATTGTTAAGCATTTTGTCTTCTTTCCAGAGGTGTCACCCATGCATTTTTAGGATGTGTGTGTTGTCTTGTGCAAGCTTGCGAAGAGAGGTACCTGAGAATGCAGATTTCAGGGACTTGGTGATTTTCACTAAGTCTGGGATATTTTAGTTCATGATGCTATATGTCCAGCTTGTTTCCTAATGATCCGTGCCTCTTTTGAGGATGATCAGTAAGGGAGTTTTGATATTTATGTTATGCTCTATCCATCCATGTCTTTGTTGGCATATGTGGAGTGCTCTAGGTTGACTCAATCGAGCTCAACTTTTGCTTCGTTGTTAATCTGGGCAGGTCGTCAACTTGTTTGCGATTTTGCCGATGCTACCGTTAGTGTTCCATGCATGCTATGCCTTCGTTCTTGCCATGTGTAGCTAGCACATTGTGCCTTCTTGCTGGTTATATGCTTTCC
>NW_021208353.1:0-1439 GCF_002162155.2 Triticum dicoccoides
TGGACAGAGATCAAGTTGGTTAATAAGTCGAGAGGGCTTGGAGCGCCCGGAGCCCAATGTGTGGTAGTATCGAGTCATTGGACAACATACACAGAACTCAGGGCTTAAGGACGGTTCCAGTGAGACAACCCACCATGTACTCCTACATGGCCTCTCACCGCTACCTTTACCAAATCGTGTTCACACACTTCACTCTCAGCATCAGAACATATCGTGACACTCCAATTCATTCCCAATGAATCAGACCTGACACAACTCTAAGCAATAGCAGGCATAGCATGGTAGGAACACATCAGTGGCTGCAATCAAGTCCTACACATGCTAGTGGGTTTCAACTATTTACTGTGGCAATGACAGGTCATGCAGAGGAAGGGGTTCAACTACCGCAGCACAAAGTAGCAGATGAATCGTTGTTGTCCTAATGCAATAACTGAGAGCAGGAGCGAGAGAGTAGGGTTTTATCAAAATGAACAAGGGGGTTTGCTTGCCTGGTAAATCAACAAGGGAGGCACTGCTTCACAGACAGGTACTCTGGAACGTCTCCGGAGCAGGACCTATCGAGAAGGAACGGTGCCAGCAATCAAAACACAATCATATGCAACAATATGATGCATGAACATGGCATGTAGATGTGATGCTGTTGAGCTAATGCAACTAGTGTTCACTTGGTTTGAAGTCCATTTGAACCAAAGGTTCAAATGCATTTCTAAATTAAGTCTCTTATATATGCCATAATGTGTTTTCCCATATTCAGCATGTATAAGTTTGTTTTTCATGCATGAAACTAGTACAGATGGAAAGATGGCATTTTTCTGATAATTTTTCATATATAAATCATTTCAATCTGAGCTACGGTTGAATTGTTATGAATTTTTGAAGTTTAAATCATTTTCTGGATTTTCTGAATTATTTTAATTCCAGAAAATATATACTGCGCCAGCATGACGTCAGCACGACGTCAGCGGGTCAACGCGGCTATCCAGGGTCAAACCTGACGTGTGGGTCCCACACGTCAGTGACACTGGGGTTAACCCCGAGTCAAACCCGGGCTGACTAGCTTTGACTAAACCCTGGGCCCACTGGTCAGCGTCAGTAGGTGGGGGATTAGTGACTAATTAGCTAAGCCACGTCAGCCCGCCGGAGTTCTGGCCGGCGGCGACCATTAGCGCGGTGGCGACTCGCCGGACTTGCGTTACAGACGGCGTTTGATCGCGCGAAGACCACCGGGGCGTAGCCCGTCTTCGTCCGCAACCAGGGGAGCTGGTTGGGGGGCTGCGGGGGCGCCGGAGCTCGCCGGAGCAAGCTTGCGGCGGCGGCCGGGGTTCGGGCGCGAGCGGGATCGGGCTGCGGGGCACGGGGAGGCCACCTGAGGGGCCCGGCGGCACCCTCGTGGCACCAGGAACGCGGAGGGAGGCTTGGTTTGGGCGGAGGCGGGCCGA
>NW_021208354.1:0-1391 GCF_002162155.2 Triticum dicoccoides
AGGAGGATGAGGCAGATTTACATCCCTGGCTTCACTGCCTTCGGCCTGCTCTTGAGAAGCAGGGTTAGCGCGCGTGTTGACCATCCTAGGTAAACAAGACAATGATTTAGTCAGGATGGTAAAATTCCGACATAGGATTCATAATGTAAGAAATAACTCGGAATGCAAGATGATCATCCGTATGACATGGTAGATACAGAAACTGCTTCTTTTATTCCATCGTCATACACACCATACAGGGTTTAGTACAAGACCAAACAAAGTACTATTACGGTGAAAAGAGGATTACATCTCATCGGAGGCATTCCAAGCTCCTATACATTATTTTTCTACACCTCCGGAAGGAGTACAAACTAGGTCATATCCCACGAGTCATGCGGGACGATAGACGACACAGCTAGTGCGAACTAGTGATACTACCACTAACTCAGACCGACCCGTAGTAGTCCTCGTAGAAGTCACCTCCATAGCCTGGGAGCTCAACATGATCATCTGGAAACAGACGGTCTCGCGGAGCTTGTGGACCATAGGGGCTAGGATGAGGCCTTGGACCAACAAACGGTGGCCTGCGGGGACCGCGAGGTGGGGTGATGCCTCCTACATCACGCCAAACCATCACGTCTGGCAGAGCAGATCTCACAGGATAGAGATCGCGTATATCTGAATATCCAGCTTGCACCGCCGGTGCGAACCGAGTCAAAGTGGCCCAGTGGTCAGCACGGGTGTTGAAGAGCTCTAGCCTTAAGGCCCGATTTTCACGGTCCTTATCCTCGAGCATCTCAGCAGTGGTGCGAGTCCGTGAATCCTCCTGAGTGGGGTCAACACTGTCAGGACCCCGACTCGATGTCACATCGATCTAGCTGGTAACACCTCATATCACTTTGCGGCCTCACGCACGGTATCCCCACGGGTGTCGTCTTACCTTTTCCCGGGACCGTTTGCGCCTTTTGGCTCACGTATATGATAGTGTCGCTAGCATCCATATGATAAAGAGCCCGGGCTGACATGACTAGTCGTAAACCCAAAGTGGCACATACTTACAGGGACAGGCATCCATGACCCAGCTTCGAACGTGTCGGTCATCAGCAAGTGGGTCCGGGCTGTAGCACTGGGCTAACAGGACTCCGGTAAACCGGGCTGTAGCGGGCTAACAGGACTCCGGTACTCAAAGCGTGACATTTCCCCGAAGGGACAGACACAGGAACGAAGAAGGACACATGCCGGCCAGCCTAAGTGTTCCAGAGCAGTAGCAAGCTACCATGGCTCAGCGGTAACACTAGGAGACATTTCCCGGTAAGAGAGGCTACTAAAGATAAACAACTAGATAGTCAGATCCCACACATACCAAGCATTTCAATCATACACACAATATGCTCGATATGTGCAAATAC
>NW_021208355.1:0-1194 GCF_002162155.2 Triticum dicoccoides
ATGGAGATCAAGGTGTCGCGCCGGTGACGATGGTGATCATGACGGTGCTTCGGAGATGGAGATCACAAGCACAAGATGATGATGGCCATATCATATCACTTATATTGATTGCATGTGATGTTTATCTTTTTATGCATCTTATCTTGCTTTGATTGACGGTAGCATTATAAGATGATCTCTCACTAAATTATCAAGAAGTGTTCTCCCTGAGTATGCACCGTTGCGAAAGTTCTTCGTGCTGAGACACCACGTGATGATCGGGTGTGATAGGCTCTACGTTCAAATACAACGGGTGCAAAACAGTTGCGCACGCAGAATACTCAGGTTAAACTTGACGAGCCTAGCATATACAGATATGGCCTCGGAACACGGAGACCGAAAGGTCGAGCGTGAATCATATAGTAGATATGATCAACATAATGATGTTCACCGATGAAACTACTCCATCTCACTGTTGGGGAACGTAGCAGAAATTCAAAAATTTTCCTACGTAACACCAAGATCTATCTATGGAGAGACCAGCAACGAGTAGAAAGGAGAGGAGAGTTTGCATCTACATACCCTTGTAGATCGCTAAGCGGAAGCGTTCAAGTGAACGGGGTTGATGGAGTCGTACTCGTCGTGATTCAGATCACCGATGATCAAGTGCCGAACGGACGGCACCTCCGCGTTCAACACACGTACAGCCCGGTGACGTCTCCCACGCCTTGATCCAGCAAGGGGAGAGGGAGAGGTTGAGGAAGACTCCATCCAACAGCAGCACAACGGCGTGGTGGTGATGGAGGAGCGTGGCAATCCCGCAGGGCTTCGCCGAGCACCTACGGGAGAGGAGATGTGTCACGGGAGGGAGAGGGAGGCAACCAAAGGCCTTAGGTATGATTGCTCCTCCTTTTCCCCACTATATATAGGGCCAAGGGAGAGGGGGAGGGCGCAGCCTTGCCCCCTCCTCCAAGGAAGGGGTGCGGCTAAGGATGGGGAGGAGTCCATCCTCCCCAAGGCACCTCGGAGGTGCCTTCCCCCTTTAGGACTCTTCCCTCTCCAAGTTTCCTTGCGCATGGGCCTCTTGGGGCTGGTGCCCTTGGCCCATGTAGGCCAAGGCGCACCCCCTACAGCCCATGTGGCCCCCCGGGGCAGGTGGCCCCACCCGGTGGGCCCCCGGGACCCTTCCGGTGGTCCCGGTACAATACCGATGAC
>NW_021208356.1:0-655 GCF_002162155.2 Triticum dicoccoides
CAAAGAAAACAAAAAAACTAAAAAAGTGTTTTTTTTGAAAAACTAATGGCACTAACAGAAAGTTTATAATTTTTCTAAAACTAATGGCAATAACAGAAAGTTTATAATTTTGCTAACCTAAAAGCAAACAGAATTAAAAATTAAAGTAAAAACAATAGAAAATAAATAATGCAAAAAACAAATCAAAAAAAGGAAAAAACTATTTTTATAGTAAAGTTAATCACAAAATAAAATAAATAAAGCAACAAAGAAAACTAAAAAACTAAAAAAGTGTTTTCAAATTTGAAAACTAATGGCATTAACAAAAAGTTTATAATTTTTCTAAAACTAAAAGCATAAAGAATTTAAAAATAAAGCAAAAAACAAAAGAAAATAAATAAAGCAACAAAAAACAAAAAAAATGCCACCTACTGGGCCACCACGGCCTGAATACGACTAGAAACACTACCATGGGCCAGGATTCAGGCCCGCAGTAGGCCCAGTAGGCCCACAGGCATTGCAGTGACAGATTAGGCCCGAAAAGCCTGCAGTTGAGAGGAGCTTGGGAGGGTGGGCGCAGCAGCGCTTATAAACCACTCCCGAGCCGTCTCAACTAGCGAGGTGGGACTAAACTTTTGGGCGCGAGGCAGCACAAGGCCATTGGTCCCGGTTGGTG
>NW_021208357.1:0-1039 GCF_002162155.2 Triticum dicoccoides
AGCGATTTCCATGATTGACGAACCTCGGGGTGCGTTTATTTATCGTTGATCAATAACCCTAGGTTTTACCGATTCAGGGATCTTTCACGGACTATTACTCACCATTTTGGAGTCCCAAAACGATTTCCATGGTTGTCGAACCCCAAGATGTGCTTACGTGTTGGTCGTCAAGACTCGCAGATTGGGCCGATTCTTGCTCGTTTCTTGGACTATTACTCAGTTTTGGGATCCCGAAGTGATTTCCACAATTGACGAACAACGGGGTGCGTTTACATGTCGGTCATCAAAACTCACAATTTTGGCTGATTCTGGTATGTTTTGTGCAGTGTTACCCACCATTTTGGGGTTCCAGAGCGATTTCCATGATTGACGATCCCTGGGGTGCATTTACGTGCCCGTCATCAGCACTCACAGCTTTGGCCAATTCTGACCCATTTCGTGGACTACTACTCAGCGTTTAGGGATCCCAAAGAGTTTTCCATAGTCTATGAACCCCAAGGTATGCTTACATGTCGGTCATCAACACTCACAATTTTGGCTAATTCTGGCCCATTTTGTGGACTATTACTCACTTTTTTGGGGTCCCAGAGTGATTTGCGCGATTAACGAACCCCGGGGTGCGCTTATGTGTAAGACTTCAACACTCGCGGTTTTTGACGATTCTGGCCCGTTTCATTGACTATTACTCACCGTTTTGCGGTCACGAAGCGATTTCCACAGTAGTTGAACCCTAAGGTGCACTTACGTGTCGGTCATCAACACTCATTGTTTTGGCCAATTCTGGCCCGTTTCATGGACTAATACTGACTGTTTTGGGGTCCCGCAGTGATTTCCACGATTAACAAACCCCGTGGTGCGTTTACGTGTCGGTCATCAACACTCGTGGTTTTTGTCGATTCTGGCCCGTTTCATGGACTATTACTCATCTTTTTGGGGTCCCGAAGCGATTTCCACAGTTGTCGAACCCTAAGGCGCACTTACGTGTCGGTCATCGACAATCGCAGTTTTGGCCGATTCTAGCCCGTTTCTTGGACTATTA
>NW_021208358.1:0-915 GCF_002162155.2 Triticum dicoccoides
GCCGCGGGCCACCCCGGCCGCGCCGTCCCGACGCCGTCGCCGCCCCGGCTCTACCTCGCCGTCGCCTCTGCCTCGCCGTCGCCTCTGCCTCGCCCCGCGCCGCTTTGGTCAGGGCCGGCACCGCCCCCTCTTCCCCCTTTTTTTTGCAAATATAGTTTTTTCCTGATTATGTGTGTATATGTATGAGTGTATATGTATATGTGTATATTTGTTTATATGTCTTTTTTTAGATTTTTTTGTTTTTTGCATTTTTATAAAAATGTATAGATGTTCTCTGTGTATATATATGTTTTCTGTTCATAGATTTTTATTTGAACATTATTTTAAAAAAAACAGGCAATACAAGAAGAAGAAAAAGAATGAGAGGAAAAAGGAAAAAAGAAGAGGAAGAAAGGAGAAGAAGAGGGGATAGGAAGAAGAGGAGAAATAAATAAGAAGAAGAAAAAAGAAGAAAAAGAAGAGGAGAAGAAGAAAAGAATAGTCTATTTTTTCTTCTTCTCCTCTATTATTTTCTTCTTCTCCCCTTTTTTTTCTTATTTTTTTTTCTTCTTCTTCTTCCTTCTTCCTTCTTCCTCTTTTCTTCCTTTTCCTTATTTTCCTTTCTCGAGGGATAAGAAGAAAAGAAGAGGAGAAGAAGAAAGAAAGGAATAGAGGAGAAAGAAGAAACTTTGACACGAGGGGGGGGGGGTACCGATACCCCCTCCCCGATAACATTATTTTCCCATGTATATGTATGTTGCGTCGTTGTCGATATAACGAGGGTGTCGAGGATCGCCGAGGGGTCGAGGGTCGGGAACTAGGGTAGAGGGTCGAGGGTCGTTAAGGGGTCAAGGGTCGAAGGTTTCAGGGTCGAGGGTTCCTATAGTGTCAAAGTATTGAAGAAATCCAATAGCTTGTGGGCGTCGATGCCCACGT
>NW_021208359.1:0-1273 GCF_002162155.2 Triticum dicoccoides
GAAGGAAGAGAATGGTGTATCTGACAAGGGATTTGGAAAGTTGGTGGTAATGATAAAGAATATGCTTCCAAAGGACAACGAATTGCCCGAGAGTACGTATGAAGCAAAGAAGGTTGTCTGCCCTCTAGGGATAGAGGTGCAGAAGATACATGCATGCCCTAATGACTGCATCCTCTACTGCGGTGAGTACGAGGATTTGAACGCTTGCCCGGTATGCGGTGCATTGCGTTATAAGATCAGTCGCGATGAACCTGGTGATGTCGAGGGCGAGCGCCCCGGGAAGAAGATTCCTGCCAAGGTGATGTGGTATGCTCCTATAATACCACTGTTGAAACATTTGTTCCAAAACAAAGAGCATGCAAAGGCGATGCGGTGGCATGGAGAATGCCATAAGAAAGATGGAAAGTTGAGAGTACCCGCTGACGGTTCGAAGTGGAGAAAAATCGAGAGAAAGTACAGGGAGGAGTTTGCAGGTGACCCAAGGAACGTATGGTTTGGTCTATGCGCAGATGGCATTAATCCTTTTGGGGAGCAGAGCAGCAACCAAAGCACGTGGCCTATGACTCTATGTTTGTATAACCTTCCTCCTTGGTTGTGCATGAAGCGGAAGTTCATTATGATGCCAGTGCTCATCCAAGGCCCTAAGCAACCCGGCAACGACATTGATGTGTACCTAAGGCCATTAGTTGAAGAACTATTATAGCTGTGGAATGGAACAGGTGTATATGCGTGGGATGAGCACAGACAGGAAGAATTTGACCTAAAGGCGTTGCTGTTCGTGACCATCAATGATTGGCCTGCTCTCAGTAACCTTTCAGGACAGACAAACAAGGGATACCGCGGATGCACGCACTGTTTGGATGATATCGACAGTATATATTTGGAGAGTTGTAGGAAGAATGTGTACCTGGGACATCGTCGATTTCTTCCGAGCAGGCATCCCGTAAGAAAGAAAGGCAAGCATTTCAAAGGTGAGGCAGATCACCGGACGAAGCCTCGCCACCGTATTGGTGCTGATGTACATGATATGGTCAAGGATTTGAAGGTAGTCTTTGGAAAGGGTCCTGGCGGACAACCTGTTTCGAAGGACGCTGACGGACGCGCACCCATGTGGAAGAAGAAATCTATATTTTGGGACCTGCCATATTGGAAAAACCTAGAGGTCCGCTCCGCAATCGACGTCATGCACGTGACGAAGAATCTTTGTGTGACCCTGCTTGGCTTCTTGGGCGTGTATGGGAAGACAAAAGATACACCAGAGGCACGGGAGGAC
>NW_021208360.1:0-1117 GCF_002162155.2 Triticum dicoccoides
GATAGATAGATATTTCAAACGAAATAATTCAATGCACCACCATCCAACCTACCCCCCTTTTTTTGCGGGGGAAATAGCATTATATTACTCAATCACGACATCCTTACAATCATTCAAAGCTATCTCCACTACTTCAACTGGACCAGCACCTAACCAGGTCATGGTCCTACCTTGGGTTCTAGCAAAACTAGCTAAGCTATCACTACCTTTATTTTGTGTTCTGGCGACATGAGAGATACAGGTTTTCCGAAGACCCATAAGGTACTTAATCTCTCTAACAATTGAAGAGTAAACAGATCGATCTGTGTCCGAGCTTGATATGAGAGAAACCACCTCAAGGGAATCCAACTCCAAAGCAACAGGCAGATCACTGCGTTGTAAAGCAAGTGATATACCCTCCATACATGCACGAAGCTCCGCCTCAAGGGGTCTACGCACGAATACAAAGCCCTGCATGAAGAAAAGTTAATAGCTCCCAGATGATCACACAAGATCATACCATCCATATGCGTCCAGCGCGGCGGCTTCGAAAAATTTGGCAACCAAGTTCCGGCTAATGTTATGCACTTGTTGTTCCAGTGCGCTAAGGTTGTGAAGGTCATGAGTTCATATAGAAGGCTTGCCAGATAAATCGGTCAGGCCAAGTTGTTCTCGAGCATCTCGTGTGCCTTTGAGAACCATCTGTTCGAGTCCTTGGTTTGCCAAATCTGAGAGAAACCATAGCGACTGCTGCGTGGTACTTGTTGTTCGAACGGAGGAAAGTAACACATGGAGAACAAACACAAACCGCAGCACAGATCCAACTTGCAGTGTGAGGACTAGCTTCAAATTTTGTGATGGCATGTAAACGATGCATCTGTGTTGAGTTGATTGAATTGAATTAAATAAAGGATGAATTTTTGTCAAATGAGAAAATAAACAAGGATGAAAAATTGAAACCCCAGTCCCCACCCGACCAACCCAAAACTAGCTCGCAAACTCCTCCTCTCCAATCTCGCCGCCGCCTGCTCTCCCCGCCGGCGACCCCGTCTCCCCATTCCCACCGCCGACCTTCTCTCCCCCGCCGCCGGGCGACCTCCCTCGTCAGCTGAGCTCGTCCATCCACCCATGGAAACCC
>NW_021208361.1:0-827 GCF_002162155.2 Triticum dicoccoides
GATGTTGAGCGTTTTATTGCTCGATGCACTACATGTGAAAAAGCTAAGTCACGACTCAATCCTCATGGTTTATATATGCCTTTGCCTGTACCTAGTGTTCCTTGGGAGGATATATCTATGGACTTTGTTTTAGGTTTACCTCGAACAAAGAAGGGGAGGGATAGCATATTTGTTGTCGTGGATAGATTCTCGAAAATGGCACACTTTATACCATGTCATAAAAGCGATGATGCTGTTAATGTTGCTGATTTGTTCTTTCGTGAAATTATTCGCTTGCATGGTGTGCCAAATACTATTGTTTCAGATCGTGATAATAAATTTCTTAGCCACTTTTGGAGATGTTTATGGGCTAAGTTGGTGACTAAACTGCTTTTTAGTACTACTCGTCACCCCCAAACTGATGGACAAAGTGAAGTAGTCAATAGAACGTTGTCTACTATGCTTAGGGCTGTTTTGAAGAATAATAAGAAAATGTGGGAGGAATGCTTTCCTCATATTGAATTTGCTTATAATCGTTCATTGCATTCTACTACTAAGATGTGCCCTTTTGAAGTTGTGTATGGTTTCCTACCTCGTGCACCTATTGATTTGTTGCCTCTTCCATCTTCGGAGAAGGTTAATTTTGATGCTAAACAACATGCTGAATTGATTTTAAAAATGCATGAGTTAACTAAGGAAAACATTGAGCGTATGAATGCTAAATATAAACTTGCTGGAGATAAGGGTAGAAAACATGTTGTGTTTGCACCTGGAGATCTTGTTTGGTTACATTTGCGTAAGGATAGATTTCCTGATTTGCGCAAATCAAAGCTAATGCCACGTGCTGA
>NW_021208362.1:0-2844 GCF_002162155.2 Triticum dicoccoides
TTTTAGTATTTTTGGTTTATAGATTGGAAAGTAAAGATTGCAAAATAATAGATCAGAAACTAGTAAGATGTAAACAAGATTCAATATAATGGAAAAGAGACCCGGGGGGCATAGGTTTCACTAGTGGCTTCTCTCAAGATAGCAAATATTATGGTAGGTGAACAAATTACTGCCGAGCAATTGATAGAAAAGCGCATAGTTATGATGATATCTAAGGCAATGATCATGAACATAGCGATCACGTCCGTGTCAAGTGGACCGACTCCTTCCTACATCTACTGCTATTACTCCACACATCGAGCGCTATCTAGCATGCATCTAGAGTATTAAGTTCATAAGGAACGGAGTAACGCATTAAGGAAGATGACATGATGTAGAGGAATTAACTCGAGCAATATGATGAAAAACCCATCTTTTTACCCTCGATGGCAACAATACAATACGTGCCTTGCTGCCCCTACTGTCACTGGGAAAGGACACCGCAAGATTGAACCCAAAGCTAAGCACTTCTTCCATTGCAAGAAAGATCAATCTAGTAGGCCAAACTAAACCGATAATTCTAAGGAACTTGCAAAGATATCAAATCATGCATATAAGAATTCATAGAAGAACCAAATAATATTCATAGATAATCTTGATCATAAATCCAAAATTCATCGGATCTCTACAAACACACCGCAAAAGAATATTATATCGAATAGATCTCCAAGAACATCAAGGAGAACATGGTATTGAGAATCTAAGAGAGAGAAGAATCCATCTAGCTAATAACTATGGACCCGAAGGTCTGTGGTAAACTACTCACGCTTCATGGGAGAGGTAATGGTGTTGATGTAGAAGCCCTCCATGATCGAATCCCGCTCCGGCAGGACGCGGGAAAAGGTCCCTAGATGGGAGCTCACGGGTACAAAAGGTTGCGGCGGTGGAAAAGTGGTTTTGTGGCTCTCCTGGATGTTTTCAGGGTATAAGAGTATATATAGGCGAAGGAACTAGGTCAGGGCAGCCACGAGGGGCCCAAGAGGGTTGGGGGCGCGCCCTAGCCCCCTGGGCGCGCCCTCCTGCCTCGTGGCTTCCTTGTTGCGTATTCGACTTCATCTTCAAGTCTTCTGGTTTGTTTTCGGTCCAAGAAAGATCATCGCGAAGGTTTCATTCCGTTTGGACTCCGTTTGGTATTCCTTTTCTGTGAAACTCTAAAATAGGCAAAAAGAAATAGAAACTGGCACTGGGCCCTCGGTTAATAGGTTAGTCCCAAAAAATAATAGAAAATAGCATATAAATGCCTATTAAACATCCAAAACAGATAATATGATAGCATGGAACAATAAAAAATTATAGATACGTTGGAGACGTATGAAGCATCGCCAAGCTTAGTTCTTTCTCGTCCTCGAGTAGGTAAATGATAAAAAAGAATTTTTGATTTGGAATGCTACCTAGCATATTTATCCATGTAATTTTCTTTATTGTGGCATGAATGTTTAAATCCGAAAGATTCAAGACAAAAGTTTAATATTGACATAAAAATAATAATAATACTTCAAGCATACTAACAAAGCAATCATGTCTTCTCAAAATAACATGGCCAAAGAAAGCAATCCCTACAAAATCATATAGTCTGACTTTGCTCTATCTTCATCACACAAATTATTTAAATCATGCACAATTCCGATGACAAGCCAAGAAATTGGTTCATACTTTTGATGTTCTTAAACTTTTTCAATCTTCACGCAATACATGAGCGTGAGCCATGGATATAGCACAATAGGTGGAATAGAATGGTGGTTGTAGTGAACATAAAAAGGAGAAGATAGGCTCACATCAACTAGGCATATCAATGGGCTATGGAGATGCCCATCAATAGATATCAATGTGAGTGTGTAGGGATTGCCATGCAACGGATGCACTAGAGCTATAAGTGTATGAAAGCTCAAAAAGAAACTAAGTGGGTGTGCATCCAACTTGTTTGCTCACGAAGACCTATGGCATTTTGAGGAAGCCCATCATAGGAATATACAAGCCAAGTTCTGTAATGAAAAATCCCACTAGTATATGAAAGTGACAACATAGGAGAATCTCCATCATGAAGATCATGGTGCCACTTTGAAGCACAAGTTTGGAAAAAGGATAGTAACATTGCCCCTTCTCTCTTTTTCCTCATTTTTTTAATTGGGCCTTCTCTTTTTTTATGGCCTCTTTTTGTTTATTTTATTTTCAAAAAATTTCGTCCAGAGTCTCATCCCGACTTGTGGGGGAACCATAGTCTCCATCATCATTTCCTCACATGAGACAATGCTCTAATAATGAAGATCGTTACACTTTTATTTACTTACAACTAAAGAACTACAACCCAATACTTAGAACAAAATATGAATCTACGTGAATGCCTCCGGCGGAGTACCGGGATGTGCAATTAATCAAGAGTGTGATGTATGAAAAAAAATGATGAATGGTGGCCTTGCTACAAATACGATGTCAACTACATGATCATGCCAAGCAATATGACAATGATGGAGCGTGTCATAATAAACGGAACGGTGGAAATTGCTGGGGAACGTAGTAATTTCAAAATTTTCCTACGTACACGCAAGATCATGGTGATGGCATAGCAATGAGAGGGGAGAGTGTGTCCACGTACCCTCGTAGATCTAAAGCGGAAGCGTTAGTCGTACGTCTTCACGATCCGACCGATCCAAGTACCGAACGTACGGCATCTCCGAGTTCTGCACACGTTCAGCTCGATGACGATCCCCGGACTCCGATCCAGCAGGGTGTCGGGGATGAGTTCCGTCAGCACGACGGCGTGGTGACGATGATGACGTTCTACCGACGCAGGGCTTCGCCTAAGCT
>NW_021208363.1:0-997 GCF_002162155.2 Triticum dicoccoides
CCCGATCCAGATCGGGCGAGGGCAGGGGAGAGGGGTGGGGGCGCGTGGGGGGGGAAGGAGTGGGGCGGCTAGGGTTCGGCCGCGGGGGGGTGGGGGGGTATGTGGCCGGGGCGGCTGGGCCGATGGGTCGGCCCAAGGGGGGGGAGGTTGGGCCAGGCCAGGGGCCAGGTGGGGTGGGGGAACTGGCTGGGCCAGGGGGTTTTCCCCTCCCTCTCCCCCCCTTTTTTTTTCTTTCTTTTCTTTTATTAATTTTCTTTTCTGTTTTTAGATTATTTAAAATGCCAAAGCATTTTACAAAAATTAGTGCACCCCACCATAATTATGTTAGCTATTTTAGACAACCCCCGAAAATTTTTTTAGTTTTGGTTTTGAAACTTTTTATCTTTGCTCTTGTTTTGATTTTTGTTTTAGAACGGGTTCGGATCTAACGCGAGTTTATCCACAGTAACCGAGGTGACGTGGCAACATTAGTGGGGATTACTGTAGCTTAATTACCCGGGCGTCACAATTCTCCTCCACTACAAGAAATCTCGTCTCGAGATTTTAGGAGGTAGAAGGAAACAGTGCGGGGTATTCATCACGCAGGCGATCCTCGCGTTCCCAGGTGGCTTCGTCTTCAGAGTGATTCGACCACTGGACCTTGAGGAACTTGATCGCCTTCTGGCGTGTGCGGCGTTCAGCTTGGTCGAGAATGCGGACCGGATGCTCTTTATAGGAGAGGTCCTGTTGCAATTCGAGCACTTCATGATCCACAGCTCGGATTGGGTCCTTGAAGCAACGGCGGAGTTGTGACACATGGAACACATCGTGAACCTGAGAAAGGTTCGACGGAAGCTCCAGTTGATATGCCACTTTTCCACGCCTTTCCAGAATAGTGAATGGGCCAATATAGCGAGGAGCTAGCTTGCCCTTGATCCCGAAGCGGTGAGCACCCTTCATTGGTGTAACGCGAAGATAGGCCTTTTCGCCAGGTTGATAGACCATGTCTTTATGATGA
>NW_021208364.1:0-839 GCF_002162155.2 Triticum dicoccoides
CTCATGGACCGTAAACGTGAAGAATTTTGCAGTTTCACCCAAGGCCGACTTTCTGTGGATGCCTATAGCAGAGAGTTTGGTAATCTCGCACGATATGCAACTGAGGAAGTTTCTACTGACGCCAAGAAGCAAGCAAGGTTCCGAAAGGGCCTTAGCCCTGAGCTTCGCCGCGACCTCCGTCTGCATGAGTGCACATCTTTTTCGAAACTTGTCAACAAAGCCATCAGTGCTGAAACTGGTCAGACTGATTATGATGCAACACGCAAGCATGGACGTGATATGGGTTCCTCATCCGGTGCTGGTCCTCAGAAACGCCGCGTGTGGGTACCCAATACCGCCCTGCCACCCAGGTTCACACCGAGGCCATCTTTCCAGGCGCCTCGCCCTATTCAACAGTCTGCACTGGCCAAGCCCTATGGGGGTCCATCCAATAATGCTCCTCCATGTACCAGTTCCGTGACTTGTTTCAAGTGTGGGGAATCTGGTCATTATATGCGCGAGTGTCCCCAGACCAACCCCAATCAATCTGCTAAAGCTGTTGGCCGTGGCAAGCCGACAGGGAAGGTGTTCCATGCCAAACCGGTCACCGCTTCACGTGGCCATGTCAACTGTATCTCTGCCGAAGAAGCTCAAGAGGACCCCAACGTCGTTCTCGGTACGCTTCTTGTTAATTGCCACCCGGCATCCGTTCTTTTCGATACAGGAGCCTCTCATTCTTTTATATCTGAAAGTTATGCCCGTTTGCATAACGTTGCATTCTGTGACTTGCCATCCACTATGGAAATCTCTACCCCTGGGTCTAGATGGCAGACCTCTAGGGTAAGTTATGGAAATGAGAT
>NW_021208365.1:0-1012 GCF_002162155.2 Triticum dicoccoides
CTCGCGTGCAAAACATGATCAACACCAGAACTCTATGGGTGTTCGATTCATCACAATGTAACTAGATTGGTGACTCTAGTGCAAGTGGGAGACTGTTGGAAATATGCCCTAGAGGCAATAATAAAAGTATTATTATATTTCATTGTTCATGATAATTGTCTTTTATTCATGCTATAACTGTATTATCCGGAAATCGTAATACACGTGTGAATACTTAGACCACAATATGTCCCTGGTAAGCCTCTAGTTGACCAGCTTGTTGTGATCAACAGATAGTCATGGTTTCCTGACTATGGACATTGGATGTCGTTGATAACGGGATCACATCATTAGGAGAATGATGTGATGGACAAGACCCAATCCTAAGCATAGCATAAAAGATCGTGTAGTTCGTTTTGCTAGAGCTTTGCCAATGTCGAATATCTCTTCCTTAGACCATTAGATCGTGTAACTCCCGGATACCGTAAGAGTGCCTTGGGTGTATCAAACGTCACAACGTAACTGGGTGACTATAAAGTTGCATTACAGGTATCTCCGAAAGTAGCTGTTGGGTTGACACGGATCGAGACTGGGATTTGTCACTCCGTATGACGGAGAGGTATCTCTGGGCCCACTCGGTAATGCATCATCATATTGAGCTCAATGTGACCAAGGTGTTGGACACGGGATCATGCATTACGGTACGAGTAAAGTGACTTGCCGGTAACAAGACTGAACAAGGTATTGGGATACCGACGATCGAGTCTCGGGCAAGTAACGTACCGATTGACAAAGGGAATTGCATACAGGGTTTGATCGAATCCTCGACATCGTGGTTCATCCGATGACAACATCGAGGAGCATGTGGGAGCCATCATGGGTATCCAGATCCCGCTGATGGTTATTGACTGAGAGCGTCTCGGTCATGTCTGCATGTCTCCCGAACCCGTAGGGTCTACACACTTAAGGTTCGGTGACGCTAGGGTTATGAAGATATGTATATGCAGAAACCCGAATGTTGTTCGGAGTCCCG
>NW_021208366.1:0-589 GCF_002162155.2 Triticum dicoccoides
ACGTGACACCACTGCCACCCTGTCTTAGCGTAACGCGAGTCGAGGCGGACGTCGTCGCGGTAGCGACGACGGACGCCGAGACGAGCACGGGACACCATTCCCATGCTATCTTAGTGTAACGCGAGTCGAGGCGGACGTCCTTGCGGTATCGACGACGGACGCCGAGATGAGCACGTGACACCACTGCCATCCTGTCTTAGCGTAACGCGAGTCGAGGCGGACGTCGTCGCGGTAGTGACGACGGGCGCCGAGAGGAGCACGTGACACCACTGCTACCCTGTCTTAGCTTAACTCGAGTCGAGGCGGACGTCGTCGCGGTAGCGACGACGGGCGTCGAGATGAGCATGTGACACCACTGCCACCCTGTCTTAGCGTATCACAAGTCGAGGCGGACATCGTCGCGGTAGCGACGACGGACGCCAAGACGAGCACGTGAAACCACTGCCACCCTGTCTTAGCGTAACGTGAGTTGAGGCGTACGTCGTCGCGGTAGCGACGATGGACGCCGAGACGAGCACGTGACACCACTGCCACCCTATCTTAGCGTAACTCGACTCGAGGCGGACGTCATCGCGGTAGCGACGACGGA
>NW_021208367.1:0-1272 GCF_002162155.2 Triticum dicoccoides
CCGTTCTTTCCCTTGGGCTTGTGGGAGTTGAAGTTCTTCTGGTTCACCATGTTGGCAACAGAAGTCCCTTCGGCCCCTTTTCCGTGCGAGTCTTTTGCCCTCGAATTCTGCTCAACACTCAGATGGCCAATGACATCCTCCACAGAGAATTCACGCCTCTGATGTTTCAGAGTGGTGGCAAAGTTCCTCCAGGAATTAGGGAGCTTAGCGATTATGCAGCCCGCGACAAACTTGCCCGGTAACTCGCACTTGAAAAGCTCAAGTTCCTTAACAATGCATATTATCTCATGAGCCTGCTCCAATACAGGACGGTTTTCAACCATCTTGTAATCGTGGAACTGCTCTATAATATACATCTCGCTCCCTGCATCGGCGGCCCCGAATTTAGATTCGAGCGCCTCCCACAAGTCCTTGGCGACATGCACATGTAAATATGCGTCGACCAGTTTATCTCCGATCACGCTAAGAACTGCTCCGAGAAACACAACGGTAGCCTCCTTGAACGCCTTCTCCTGTTCAGGAGCAATCGTTCCCGTGGAGACACCGGTGACCCAGAACACGTTCATAGCCGTGAGCCATAGCGTGGTCTTAGTCTGCCAACGCTTGAAGTATGTACCGGTAAACTTATCCGGTTTTAGTGCAGCGGCAAAGCCACTTGCCGAGAAATTCCTACACATAATAGGTTTTTGGATTGTTGAATAAATAGGCAATTTCTCGATTAAATTAATCCATGAGTAAATCACTAGCATGGCATTGACTAAGTTGATGACGTACTGACTCTGATCTAAACATGCACGTACTAAGCAAACCGTAGACAAATCTACACATACTGCTAGTACTGCTAATATGAAAATAATCAGGAGCGGGATAAACGAGTTATACCCTCCAGTAGGCCACGCAGAGGCCGCGGCTTTGGTGGTAGCAGCGGCGTCCTCGGCGACCTTCTTGTCGGCTTCAGCTTTCTCGGCGGCGGCACGGTCGGCGTCGGTGGACATGGTGATGACGAAGGCGACGCGGACGTAGAGGAAGTAGACGATCGGAAGCGAGCAGTCGCGTAATCGCTGCCCAAAAACCTATTCGCCCCTCACCCCGTACAGGAACCAGAAGGGCGTGGTTTCGGAGACCTGCTCTCCCGTCGACCGTGTACGTGGCGGACGGGATGGAGTCACCGGCGGCAGCAGCAGCAAAGGAACGACGGTGGGCGTGCGCGTGAGCAGATGTGATCTGTTCGTGGCGGCTAGGGTTAGGAGACACCGCATACTTATAGGCGCA
>NW_021208368.1:0-948 GCF_002162155.2 Triticum dicoccoides
GGTTGAGACACGAGATACACATCAAGAGGGGTGGAAAGAAACGGATGACGAAGGTTCACTAGGTGGACAATAATTCCACACTTAAGAAGGTGGTAAACGATTGTCAACGTAGCGAGGAGTTAAGTTGACATGACACCATAATGATGCACCTTAGGGAAGGTGACTCGAAGATATATCCCCTTAAGTGGCAAAAAGAATTACTTTTGATACCGAGATCATTGAAACTCTTTATACCAGCCTAAGGCAATTCTTGAGTGATCGTTTGGAGGGGTTCGGTAGAATGGCATACTCGGACTTGGATGATGTGGATTACCTTGTTGAAGACAACGTAATGGATGAATTTGCTTACCACCGGAAATGGAAGAGACCCATGGTAGAATGGCACATTGGTGGTGCAAGCTAGGAACAAAATGCAAATGCTGGGAATGATTCTGGTAACTGGGGAAGAACCCAACAATAGAGGGTGAATTCACTGTTTGAAAAGGTCATAGCATTACCGAGGAAACTGAGAGCAAACCCAGTTAGTGCCGATGATAACACCTAGCGCTTGTGCGTGCTCTCAAGAACTTGAGCATTTCCATATTCATCAAGGTTTTACCAACATCCGTGTCAAGGATCCTGGCAACACAACATACCACCATGATGAACAACGATGGACGATGCAGATGCATAGGAAGATAACATCAACTCAGATTTCATCCTAGCGAGGCCAAGGAAACAAAATCTGGATGATCGACCGAGAGACATTTAGCACTCCGCTTCTAATGTTCTCCTTGATGTGCTAGTGTAATCCAATCATTGAAATGGTTTGGTAACTAGACAACAAGTAAAAGGTCGGACTTCGGGAGCAATAGAATCCATAAGGAACAGTTACGGAGGTAATTCCTACGAAATCCTTATGGGGAGGTGGCCAACTTCCTCAAACAAGATAATACAATAATAGGTCTT
>NW_021208369.1:0-1643 GCF_002162155.2 Triticum dicoccoides
CAGCGGCTCTGGCGCCTTTCGCTTCTTTCCCGGCTCTGGCGCCTTTTGCTTCTTTCCCGGCAGTGGGCAGTCTTTCCAATTTTTCAACAGCTTGTCTATTTCCTCGCCGCTCCTCGTACACGGGCGTTTTCGGGGTTCGGTTTCACCATCGAACAGATCCTTGCGTTTCCTCCACGGGTCATCGTCGCGAAGCCACCT
This sequence comes from Triticum dicoccoides, assembly GCF_002162155.2. Taxonomy (NCBI): domain Eukaryota; kingdom Viridiplantae; phylum Streptophyta; class Magnoliopsida; order Poales; family Poaceae; genus Triticum; species Triticum dicoccoides. Next base: position 199 of record NW_021208369.1, read on the forward strand.
TCGATGTCCCATGAACACGGTTTTCGAAGACCCGGGATCTCTATCTAGCTGGCGATACGTTGTGTCATCCATGCACCTTACGCATCCAGAAAATCCGTGGACTACCTGCCCTGCAAGATATCCGTAACCGAGATAGTCGTGCACCGTCGTGAGCAGTGCGGCTCTCATAGGGAAATATTCTTTCTCTGCGGCGTCCCACGTATTGGCTGGCGTTTTCCACAGCGTGTCAAGCTCCTCTTTCAGCAGCCCCAGATACAGATTGATGTCGTTCCCTGGTAGTTTCGGCCCTTCAATTAGCATACTCATGTGAATGTACTTCCTCTTCATGCACAACCAGGGGGGAAGGTTGTACATCCACACAAACACAGGCCAGGTGCTATGTGTGCTTCTCTGGCTGCCAAACGGATTGACTCCATCGGTGCTCGTGCCCAGCATGATGTTCCTTGGATCGTTCCCAAATTCCAAGTCTTCGAAGTTCAACGCTTGCCACTGGCTCGCATCCTTACGGTGACTCAGCATCTTGTCTTTTTTATCTATCTCCGGATCATTTGCGTCATCTTCCCGCTTCTTCTCCTCCCTATCCGCGTGCCAACGCAGGAGCTTTGCTACCTTAGGGTCCGCGAAATAGCGCTGCAGACGAGGAGTGATCGGAAAGTACCACACCACTTTTCGAGGAGCTTTCTTCCTCTTCTTGTATTGAGTGACGCCGCACACCGGACATATGGTAGACTCCGCGTGCTCGTCCCGATAAATGATGCAATTGTTCATGCACACATGGTATTTCACGTGCGGTAAATCCAGAGGACACACGATTTTCTTCGCCTCCTCCAAACTGGTCGGGCACTTGTTCCCCTTGGGAAGACGTTCGTGCCAGAATGACATGTTCTCGTCGAAGCATGCGTCGGTCATTTTGTGTTTTACCTTCATCTCCAGGGCCATGAGCGTTACTTTCAGGCGGGTATCCTCAGGCCTGCATCCTTCATACAATAGAGTAACCGCATCTAACTCAAGTTGATCCATCTTGGCTTTCTCTCGGGCGGCAGCTCTTGCGTTATCCGTCTGCTTGAGAAGCAGCTCTTGAATATGAGGGTCCTGCACCCAGCCCATCGATGGTCCAGCGTCGTCTGCTCCGCCGGCATCATCATCTTCATGATCATGCCCGTCGCCTGCTCCGGCATCTTCCTCATCATCATGTCCTGCATCTTCTACATGATGACTGTGTACAGCATCACAGTCGTGATCATCTCCTGGGGATTCTTCGTCTTCTCGCCCGCCCGAGCCGCGGTGGTTGTCTTGCTGCCCTTCCTCATTTCTTGCCCGGCCCGCATGGACGACTTCGTAGTCATCTTCATCACCTTGCCACCGATAGCCATCCATGAAACCACGCAACAGCAGGTGGTCCCGCACCTGCCCGGAATCCGGGTCCGCAATAAGGCTCTTCAGCT
>NW_021208370.1:0-1295 GCF_002162155.2 Triticum dicoccoides
TGACATGCACTAGTTGCATAAGGTGGCTGGCGGGTGTCTGTCTCTCCCACTTTAGTTGGAGCGGAATCGATGAACAGGGCCCTTATGAAGGGTAAATAGAAGTTGACAAAATCACGTTGTGGTGATTCGTAGGTAAGAAAACGTTCTTGCTAGAACCCAATTGCAGCCACGTAAAAGATGCAACAACAATTAGAGGACGTCTAACTTGTTTTTGCAGCGATTGATCATGTGATGTGATATGGCCAGAAGTTGTGATGAATGATGAATTGTGATGTATGAGATCATGTTCTTTGTAATAGGATTCACGACTTGCATGTCGATGAGTATGACAACCGGCAGGAGCCATAGGAGTTGTCTTTATTTTTTGTATGACCTGCATGTCATTGAAGAACGCCATGTAACTCACTTTACTTTATTGCTAAACGCGTTAGCCATAGAAGTAGAACTAGTCGTTGGCGTGACAACTTCATGAAGACACGATGATGGAGATCATGATGATGGAGATCAGGGTGTCAAGCCGGTGACAAGATGATCATGGAGCCCCGAAGATGAAGATCAATGGAGCTATATGATATTGGCCATATCATGTCACAACTATATAATTGCATGTGATGTTTATTATGTTTATGCATCTTGTTTACTTAGGACGACGGTAGTAAATAAGATGATCCCTTACAAAAATTTCAAGAAGTGTTCTCCCCTAACTGTGCACCGTTGCTACAGTTCGTCGCTTCTAAGCACCACGTGATGATCGGGTGTGATGGATTCTTACGTTCACATACAACGGGTGTAAGACAGTTTTACACAGCGAAAACACTTAGGGTTAACTTGACGAGCCTAGCATGTGCATACATGGCCTCGGAACACGGAGACCGAAAGGTCGAACACGAATCGTATGGAAGATACGATCAACATGAGAATGTTCACCGACGATGACTAGTCCGTCTCACGTGATGATCGGACACGGGCTAGTCGACTCGGATCGTGTAACACTTAGATGACTAGAGGGATGTCTAATCTAAGTGGGAGTTCATAATTTGATTAGAACTTTATTATCATGAACTTAGTCTAAAACCTTTGCAAATATGTCTTGTAGATCAATGGCCAACGCTAATGTCAACATGAACTTCAACGCGTTCCTAGAGAAAACCAAGCTGAAAGATGATGGCAGCAACTATACGGACTGGGTCCGGAACCTGAGGATCATCCTCATAGCTGCCAGGAAACAATATGTCCTAGAAGGACCGCTAGGTGACGCTCCCGTCCCAGAGAACCAAGACATTATGAATGCTTGG
>NW_021208371.1:0-1633 GCF_002162155.2 Triticum dicoccoides
AAAATCTGCAGGCAGCTCAAGTTTATATGCATTATCATTTATTTTCTCTAACACCTTAAAGGGACCATCAGCACGTGGCATTAGCTTTGATTTGCGCAAATCAGGAAATCTATCCTTACGCAAATGTAACCAAACAAGATCTCCAGGTGCAAACACAACATGTTTTCTACCCTTATCTCCAGCAAGTTTATATTTAGCATTCATACGCTCAATGTTTTCCTTAGTTAACTCATGCATTTTTAAAATTAATTCAGCACGTTGTTTAGCATCAAAATTAACCTTCTCCGAAGATGGAAGAGGCAACAAATCAATAGGTGCACGAGGTAGGAAACCATACACAACTTCAAAAGGGCACATCTTAGTAGTAGAATGCAATGAACGATTATAAGCAAATTCAATATGATGCAAGCATTCCTCCCACATTTTCTTATTATTCTTCAAAACAGCCCTAAGCATAGTAGACAACGTTCTATTGACTACTTCAGTTTGTCCATCAGTTTGGGGATGACAAGTAGTACTAAAAAGCAGTTTAGTCCCAACTTAGCCCATAAACATCTCCAAAAGTGGCTAAGAAATTTAGTATCACGATCTGAAACAATAGTATTTGGCACACCATGCAAGCGAATAATTTCACGAAAGAACAAATCAGCAACATTAACAGCATCATCGCTTTTATGACATGGTATAAAGTGTGCCATTTTCGAGAATCTATCCACGACAACAAATATGCTATCCCTCCCCTTCTTTGTTCGAGGTAAACCTAAAACAAAGTCCATAGATATATCCTCCCAAGGAACACTAGGTACAGGCAAAGGCATATATAAACCATGAGGATTGAGTCGTGACTTAGCTTTTTGACATGTAGTGCATCGAGCAATAAAACGCTCAACATCCCGTCTCATCTTTGGCCAAAAGAAATGTGTAGCAAGTACGTCCTCTGTCTTCTTCACGCCAAAATGTCCCATTAATCCTCCTCCATGCGCTTCCTGCAACAACAAAAGACGAACGGAGCTAGCTGGAATGCATAGCTTGTTAGCACGAAACACAAATCCATCGTTAATGACAAACTTGTTCCACATTCTTCCCTCTTTACAATTCTGCATTACATCTTTAAAATCAGCATCATGCACATATTGATCTTTGATGGTCTCCAAACCAAATAATTTGAAGTCAAGTTGTGAAAGCATAGTATAGCGACGAGACAATGCATCAGCAATAACATTTTCTTTTCCCTTCTTGTGTTTAATCACATAAGGGAAAGTCTCAATGAATTCAACCCATTTAGCATGTCTACGATTCAGTTTAGCTTGACTTTTAATATGTTTCAAAGATTCATGATCAGAATGTATAACAAATTCTTTGGGCCATAAATAATGTTGCCATGTTTCTAAAGTCCGAACAAGAGCATATAATTCTTTATCATAAGTAGAATAATTCAGACTAGGCCCACTCAATTTTTCAGAAAAGTATGCAACAGGTTTGCCATCTTGTAAGAACACACCTCCTAATCCAATTCCACTAGCATCACATTCAAGCTCAAAAGTCTTATTAAAATCAGGAAGTTGGAGTAAAGGAGCATGTGTCAACTTATCTTTCAATACCGTGAAGGCTTCTTCCTGTGCGGTACCCCAAA
>NW_021208372.1:0-730 GCF_002162155.2 Triticum dicoccoides
AACCTCGCCAACCGAAGGGCGCTCACACCGGTTTATAAATAAAGCAACAAAGAAAACAAAAAAAGAGTTTCCAAATTTGAAAACTAATGGCACTAACAGAAAGTTTATAATTTTTCTAAAACTAAAAGCAAAAAGAATTAAAAAATAAAGCAAAAAACAACAAAAAATAAATAATGCAGAAAACAGAACAAAAAACTGAAAAAAAAATAAAAATAGCAACAATAAGTATTTTGTTGTAAGTAGAAACAAAATAAAATAAATAAAGCAACAAAGAAAACAAAAAAAGAGTTTTCAGATTTGAAAACTAATGGCACTAACAGAAAGTTTATAATTTTTCTAAAACTAAAAGCAAAAAGAATTAAAAAATAAAGCAAAAGACCAAAAGAAAAATAAACCAAAACCAAAATAAACTAAATAAAGCAACAAATAAAACAAAAAAACAAAAAAAAATGCCACCTACTGGGCCCCCACGACATGAATACGACTAGAAACCCTATGGGCCAGGATTCAGGCCCTTGGAAGGCCCAGTAGGCCCACAGGCACAGATGGCAGTGTTAGGCCCGAAAGCCTACTTTAGAGAGGAGCTCGAGAGGGGAGCCGCACCGCACCTTATAAACTGGTGCGGCTCCCTCTCAACTAGCGAGGTGGGACTAAACATTTGGCGCGGGGCAGCACAAGGCCTTTGGTCCCGGTTGGTGGCACCAACCGGGACTAAAGGGGGCCTTTGGTC
>NW_021208373.1:0-1387 GCF_002162155.2 Triticum dicoccoides
TTTCGTCCACAACTCAACGCTCCGGACGAATTTGAAGGTGATTCCAATTGGGTTGGAAAGTGCATGAAATCTAGTTTCCAACAAAAAAAGAATCACCCAATTCGGAGTCCGTATGAAAAACTTGTGTGCGTTTTGAGTCAGGTATGTCTGTGCAGTCCGAATCTGAATCCAGAACGTGAGAGACTTGGACTCTATCTTCTCTTGGGCCAAAAGTGACGTGAGAGAACTTTTTGGACAGCAAATAAACATCTCTTTCTTCCTTATCTTCATATGTGGATTGTACAAATGTCCCATACACCTACAATTAGACAAAACACAAAAGTGTGTGAAGTATTTTTGTTCTGGATAACACAAATAGATTATTGAATAGTTTGCACTAGAAATCACCTGACAAATATGCATATATGCAATATTTTTGGTCATATCCAAGGTAGTCATGTCCTGATCATCCTCCCCTTCTTGAAAATAAAGCCGTCCTCGGCGTTGCTTAATCTGAAATGTGGCTAACAAAAGAGACAAGGTGTACATGTTGTATATGTATATGTCATCCATTTTTACTTCCCTTGATCTTTGCATATATGACACATGAATAGATGAGTAACTTGCATAGTTCATAAAATCTAAAGCCAAAAAATTAGCACAAGAAGTAGAAGGCATGAAAATATTGCAACTCAGTTTGCACATATAAGTGAAGCTCTTATTCATTTCAAAAAATTGACAATGTTCATCATTAAACCATCCCAACATTGGTGAATAAACCTTACTTGCATCAAATTTACATGCTACAACATGCTTAAATAAGCAAACATGCAATAAGTCATTCAACACAGAATCATCACCAAGATTAAAGGTCATATCAAAATGATTAAACATTGGTTCTTTTGCATCAATAGTTAATTCAATGGGTGCACTCAAAATTGTTGGTATTTCAGTTTTTTGATCACATGGCAAAGTCAAATTATCAACGTAGTCCTCTAAAATAGGTGGTGTGATCAAAGTAGTGGGTAGCTCATCAGATAGTGCATTCAAATTGACAAGGCATTCATCATTCTCATGTAGAGATGGAAGATCAGTACCTTTGTCATTACCTCTTATGATCAACTCAGATGATGTAGCCACTCTCGGGGGCGATGTGTCACATGGTGGAGGTGATGTAGTCCTGACAACAACGGATGTGGTTGTCATAGTATGCCTAGTAGTTGAAGGAACAATCATATCAACTCTTGGAATGTGCACCGTGCGCTTGTTCTCCTCGTGGCCAACACGTCGTTTTATTTCCTGTTCAGCTTTGCAAGCAAGATGAAACAAATGGTCCATAGGATAACACTCTTCATGAATTAGTATCTCTTGAATATCACGGTTTAATCCTCCCCAAAATCTATCCATA
>NW_021208374.1:0-501 GCF_002162155.2 Triticum dicoccoides
CTTAGCTTTGACACTGTAATCGCCTAAGATAAAAAAATCCGAGTGGAGAGCAGTCCTCCCACTCGGGGGCTTAGCTACGACCCTGAAATCGCGTAAGTTAAAAATATTCCGCTCGGGGGCTTAGCTGCGACCGCGTAATCTCCTAAGTTAAAAACATTCCTAGTGGAGAGCAATCCTCCCACTCGGAGGCTTAGCTGCGACCCCATAATCGCCTAAGTCAAAAACATTCCGAGTGGAGAGAAATCATCCCACTCGGGGGCTTAGCTGCGACCCCGTAATCGCCTAAGTTAAAAACATTCCGAGTGGAGAGCAATCCTCCCACTCAGGGAGTTAGCTGCAACCCCATAACTGCCTAAGTTAACAACATTCCGAGTGGAGAGCAATCCTCCCACTCGGGGTCTTAGCAGCGACCCCTTAATTGCCTATGTTAAAAACATTCTGAGTGGAGAGCAATCCCCCCACTCAGGGGCTTAGCTGCAACCCCGTAATCACCTTAGTTAA
>NW_021208375.1:0-1246 GCF_002162155.2 Triticum dicoccoides
AGATTTGTGAGAGGCCGCCTACGCAAGATTTGACGGTATGCTAGCCCCCGGAGGCCGCCGGCCACAGTCGTAGACGTGCGAAGAGCAATCCGCGTAGAGGGAAGTGTTCAGATACTTGTCCATCACAAAAAATTTATGAAAAAATACCATCAGTCCTATAGCACATGTGCCCACGTTGTGTAAAAAACTCATGATTTTATCGCGCTCCAAGTATTTAATAATATTCACGCTGCATCGTTACCGCAGAACGTCTACTACCGTTTCATTGCCGTCCGTGAGGGGGGCCACAACCCGGAGACGCGTGCCGCCTCTTCGGACATGCCACAACACCACCCCGCATGTATGAGGGCCCGGTACGACGCTCCGGTGGCATTGCTACCCCCCAGGGCCCCCGTCCCGGCTAACCCTGTAGCGTTTGACCACGGGATCTAGCACTTTGACTTTGCACGGACGCGCTTTGACCAGTGGACCTCTCCACCCAGTTGTGTTAGGTCGGCCCAGAGGAAAACTTTGGAGCAACATCCGGGCCAAACCCACAGCTACATCCACTCCGTGTAGACCCGACGCGTCCGTTTCCCCCCTCCAGGTGCCGGCGGCGGCGGCGTCCGTGAGGGGGGGGCACACCCCGGAGACGCGTGCTGGGCGTTTGCAACCGCCTCAACACTTTTAGATTTGTGAGAGGCCGCCTATGCAAGATTTGACGGTATGCTAGCCCCCGGAGGCCGCCGGCCACAGTCGTAGACGTGCGAAGAGCAATCCGCGTAGAGGGAAGTGTTCAGATACTTCTCCATCACAAAAAATTATGAAAAATTACCATCAGTCCTATAGCACATGTGCCCACGTTGTGTAAAAAACTCATGATTTTATCGCGCTCCAAGTATTTAATAATATTCACGCTGCATCGTTACCGCAGAACATCTACTACCGTTTCATTGCCGTCTGTGAGGGGGGGCCACAACCCGGAGACGCGTGCCGCCTCTTCGGACATGCCACAACACCACCCCGCATGTATGAGGGCCCGGTACGACGCTCCGGTGGCATTGCTACCCCCCCAGGGCCCCCGTCCCGGCTAACCCTGTAGCGTTTGACCACGGGATCTAGCCCTTTGACTTTGCACGGACGGGCTTTGACCAGTGGACCTCTCCACCCGGTTGTGTTAGGTCGGCCCAGAGGCACACTTTGGAGCAACATCCGGGCCAAACCCACAGCTACATCCACTCCGTGTAGACCCGACGCGTCCGTTTCC
>NW_021208376.1:0-1353 GCF_002162155.2 Triticum dicoccoides
TTACAAAGGGATTTCATTTTTTTAGACTTATTTGAACCCCCTTGTTTTTCTGTGTTCAAAATGCACCATTCAAAGCCACATCATCAATTTACAACCCTTTCTGACTTCATTTGTTATTTTTCATGCATTTACTAATTATTTTGAGCTATAAGACCATGAAATTGAAAAGCATTTGAAATGAACTCTGAAAATGTTCCAAGTTGGCATGGTATCATCATTTCACCCACATAGCATGTGGAAGAAAGTAGAGAGGCTTACGACAAAAACTGGATGCACTTCGTGTACAAAATAGAGAATCTCCTTCGAAGTTCAGGGTTTCATACGGAAACTCGTCTGTTACAAAGGGATTTCATTTTTTTGAACTTATTTGAACCCCGTTGTTTTTCTGTGTTCAAAATGCACCATTCAAAGCCACATCATCAATTTACAACCCTTTCTGACTTCATTAGTTATTTTTCATGCATTTACTGATTATTTTGAGGTATAAGACCATGAAATTGAAAAGCATCTGAAATGAAATCTGAAAAGGTTCCAAGTTGGCATGGTATCATCATTTCACCCACATAGCATCTGCAAGAAAGTAGAGAGGCTTACGGCAAAAAATGGATCCACTTCGTGTACAAAACAGACAATCTCCTTCGAAGTATCAGGGTTTCATAGGGAAACTCGTCTGTTACAAAGGGATTTCATTTTTTTGAACATATTTCAACCCCCTTGTTTTTCTGTGTTCAAAATGCACCATTCAAAGCCACATCATCAATTTACAACCCTTTCTGACTTCATTTGTTATTTTTCATGCATTTACTGATTATTTTGAGCTGTAAGACCATGAAATTGAAAAGCATTTGAAATGAACTCTGAAAATGTTCCAAGTTGGCATGGTATCATCATTTCACCCACATAGCATGTACAAGAAAGTAGAGAGGCTTACGACAAAAACTGGATGCACTTCATGTACAAAACAGACAATCTCCTTCGAAGTATCAGGGTTTCATACGGAAACTCGTCTGTTACAAAGGGATTTCAATTTTTTTGAACTTATTTGAACCCCCTTGTTTTTCTATGTTCAAAATGCACCATTCAAAGCCACATCATCAATTTACAAACCTTTCTGACTTCATTTGTTATTTTTCATGCATTTACTGATTATTTATAGCTATAAGACCATGAAATTGAAAAGCATTTGAAACGAACTCTGAAAATGTTCCAAGTTGGCATGGTATCATCATTTCACCCACATAGCATGTGCAAGAAAGTAGAGAGGCTTACAGCAAAAACTGGATGCACTTCGTGTACAAAACAGACAATCTCCTTCGAAGTATCAGGGTTTCATACGGAAACTCGTCTGTTACA
>NW_021208377.1:0-635 GCF_002162155.2 Triticum dicoccoides
ACATGTCAGTGTGATTAGCTTAACTAAAATTAATTAAACTAATCCTAATAGTTAACAGGGCTGGGCCCCACCTGTCATTGACTCAGGAGAGTCAACCGGGGCCCACCCGTGGTCAAAGTCAAAGTCGGCTGCCGGCGTTTAGCCGCCGGCGAGCCCGACGCGGCGGCGAGAGTGGTTTTGGCCACTCCGGCGACCAAATGGGCCGCGGAGGGCATCTAGGAGGAGCTGGGGACGAGCCGAAGCTCTTGGTGGAGTCAGTTGCGCTCGGGGCGGCCGGAATCGGTGCCGGCGGCGAGCGAGGCGGCGGCCGGAGCTTCGGGTTCGAGCGGGGCGAGGCCACAGAGGACGGGAGGGATGGTTAAGGGGCTCGCCGAGCTCCTGAGGATGCTAGGAGCACGGTGCCGTGCTCGGTTTCGAGCCTTGCTGTTTGCAGTGACGGCGGCGACATCGCCGGCGGAGCCGAGCTCGCGGCTCCGGTGGGATCGGGGCTACAGGGCACAATCGAAGGGGGGAATAGGGAGGGGAGGCGTAGGAGCTCACAGCGAGTCCGCAGGGGTGGTCAGTGGGCTCGGGGAGGGGCTGGTGACGACGGGAGGTCGCCGGCGATCTCGGTGGCCCGAGGAGGAAGAAGGCGT
>NW_021208378.1:0-1877 GCF_002162155.2 Triticum dicoccoides
TGTCAATACTTCAAAATATTTGACGCGTGCACATGGATGTGACCTGTTTATCAATAATTTTCATATTTTTATATGTAAATAAATACATAAGGCCCCTTGTTGCTTTTGTCAACTAGGAGAACACCTCCTCACCAAGGAACACATCGTCAAGCTTCCTATTTTTATTTTTAGGGCGTGTTCTGAACTCCTCCAACTTCACAAAACTTCATAAATTCAGCTTCTTTTCGTGGCTTCTAACTTCAGCTAGTGATCCAGAACCATTCTACTTCGATAGACAACTTCTTGTCGCACTGCAGCAAGCTAGGAGGCCTTTCGCCCTGTTTGGCGCAGATTGGGCCGGTTGGAGGCAGCCCAATTCGGGCCCAGTGCACCTATTCAAGAGGAGAGACGGTTGGTGATTCGTTGGGGATCGCTCATGTAGCGATATTTTGAGGAGGGAGCAGCGAACAATTATATTTGGTGGTGGCAACTCCTTGTAAATAGGGTGAACTTCTATTTTTCAAGTCAGTGAACCTAGGCCGACCGAGCTTCAAGTTTTTTGCAGTGTGATTTGGCTCAGCTTCGAGAAGTTAGCTTCTTGCAGTAAAAGCATTCGGGTCAAAATCTATTTTGAAGTTGGTGGAGTTAGAAACTGGAGGAGATCAAAACACACCCTTAAGCTTCATATTCTTCATTGTTGTCTCCAAATCAATTGCATCCTTTCCCTTCGTACTGCGTAGATGGTCGCGGCGCCTCCAGGAGAGCATGTAGGGCCGGCTCAATAGTGCTAGTTCATTTTATTCCTTTACGTTTCTCTTTAACTTTTTTTATTTCCAAAATTACTTTACTTCAATTTTTAGAAATGTTCACCGCATATTAAAAAATATTCATCAAATTTTAAAAACTATTCACTCTTTTTTTAAATGTTCCTACCATTCAGAAAAGTGTTCGTGAAATTTCAAAAATATTAACATGATATTTTTTTTTCATGGTACTTCAAATCATGAAAATGTAAAACATTTGTCTGTATATTTAAAAAATATTCGTGAAATGTAACATTTTTCCCACAATTTTATAAAATTGTTCATAGCATACAAAAAAATATATTCATATCATTAATAAAATGTTGTAACACTGAACTAATGTGTGCACGCTTCAAATATATTAAGAAAACAGTTCAACGTATGTTTAAAAATGTGTACTTTCTATTTAAAAAATATTCAGTGTGTTTTTGAAAATGTTCAACTATGTATTCGGATGAATGTTCGACATCTATTTGTAAAAGGAAAAAATATAAATAAAATGAATGTGAAAATAGTAAAAATAATAATAATGGAGGAAAACCCAGAAAAGAAAAAGGAAAGACTCCGCAAAACCTACCCAAAACCGGTGAAACCCGGGCAGAAGGTCCCATGAAGAGCTTATTAGACGCCACCAAAAAATAAAAATAAAAAAGCTTCGCAAAACCGCTACTAGGCGTGATCTACTTCAGGGATGGCTGTAGGAAACGCTACGATGTCATGGTATAGATGTGTAGCACTGATGTGGATACCCGGGCCATGCCAGTTTGGGTCAACAAGTCCAGGCCTTTAATGGACCTGATTTAGCGAGAGATATAGCACTGATGTGCATTTTTTAGGTTGCTTTACTGCTTTCGATTTTGCACGCACCTGAGAATCATCACTTTGGGGTTCTAATTTCCACGGAGAGATGTATGAACCCAACTTGCTTGCTTGGGTATACAACAGGAAGACCCTTTGTGTCCCAGCTCACCAGGTGCTCGCAATTATTCTAAATTTATGTCAGGATTTCTGGTTATACGCTTTTAATGGGAGGAGACGTTTCCGTTGAACTACGAGGTGGCTACGGTAACTTCGTAAAATCTCAAGATGACATGT
>NW_021208379.1:0-1356 GCF_002162155.2 Triticum dicoccoides
TGTAGATTATAGCAACATGAGTACAAAGGTACTCAGCAAGACTTACATCAGATCCTACATACATGCATAGTATCAAGAAGGGTTGGTGGAGTTATTGCAGCAAGCCAGCTTTGACTCTTGGCTAGACTATCCTACGATACTCCAACTTGAAATAGTTTTGCGCACACGAGTCCACTACTCACCAATTCAATACACTACCGAGGATCCATCTCCGTCTTCCTACGGAAGAGCCATCCTCGGCACTCACACTTATCTTGAGGCTTTTAACAGTTTCCATTTACTTGTCTATGAACTGTATAGGCAACCAAGTAGTCCTTTACCGCGGACGCGGCTATTCGAATAGATTATGATAACCCTGCAGGGGTGTACTTCTTCATACATGTTTCCACCACTTAGCGTCTGCACACGACATGTGCTCGGCAGACTTCAAGCGAAAGCCGACGTGGGTGTAGACCACGACCTACCTAAACACTTAAGCCTCTAGTCCAGGTTTATCGCCTATCCAGGTTTCATCCGCAGGGAGTCCGGCCGAGGTTTCCCATACGGCCCCGAACGATGTGAACAGGGTTCCCGAGATACCTAACGGGTATTCGGTACACCCGGCCACGTACCTACCGCATCACAGCCCACCCCTACGGTCAGCGCTGTCCACGGCCTCCAGTAGGCTACAAACACTAGAAACTACTTGCAACTCCTGGACAGAGAGCTAGGGTGAATAAGAAGTCGAGCGGGGTCATATTTCAGGGCCCAATGCATGGTAGTAGCTGTATCTTAAATCACGCATACAGATCTCAGTGCTTAAGGTCGGCTTCAATGAAACAACCCACCATGTACTCCTACATGGCCTCTCATCGATACCTTTACCAAATCGTGTTCATCACACCACTCTCATTACTGACATAATCATTTCACTCTAGCCCATCACCCAGATGAACCAGACCTGACACGACTCTAAGCATAGCAGGCATAGCAAGGTAGGAACAACACATACATATGGCTCAATCAACTCCTACACATGCTAGTGGGTTTCATCTAGTTACTGTGGCAATGACAGGTCATGCAGAGGAAATGGGTTCAACTACCGTAGCACACAGCAGTTTGAATCGCGTTGTCTTAATGCAGTAAAAGAGAGCAGGAGCGAGAACATGGGATTGTATCGATATGATCAAATGGTTGGTTGCTTGCCTGATGGTTCGATGCACTGATACGGTTCTTCGTTAGGGTAATCACGGTACTCCTCGGGGACAGAACCTGCCGCAGAGAGCACCGATACACAAACATCACCAAACAATGTGCAACAATATGATGCATGCATGAAACATGGCAATATGAGTGTATTGGGCTAATGCAACTAAA
>NW_021208380.1:0-897 GCF_002162155.2 Triticum dicoccoides
TGTGTTTAGAGGGGGGGTGCTTGGGTATTTATATTGGGGAGGGGAGGGTTTTGCTTGGGGTAGGGGACAAGAAATAGACTAGGATTAGGAAACAAAAGGAAAAGATCTAGAAATAGATACGGAATAAACGAACATAGGACAAGAGTCCTACTAAGACTAGGAAAGCAAGAAGCGGCGGCTCCCTGGTGCACGCGCGCTATGGCCTCTTGGCCGGCCGGCGGCTAGTGGCTTGGGCCTTTGGCCCAAGGCGCTGCGGATTTTTTTTTTTTAAACGGTCTCGCGCGCAGAAAAATAAATAAAAGAAAATCTAAACGAACTCCAAAATTTAATAAAGTAAATTTTCCCCGACTCCTAAAAATGAGCCGAACAAAATGAACTTTTCTCCGGACCTAAAATAAAATTTTCAAAAACGCGCATTTTCCCTATAGAATCGTCGGAAAATTTTCCCTATAAAATTTTCAAAAACGCGCATTTTCCATTGCAGGATTTCTCTTGTCGATGAACCAAGTTCGGAAAATCCATTGATTCTGCAAGCCAAACAAACATCTATCGTTACTTAACAACTCTCAGGTTTTGCGTAAACTCCTATAGAATCGTCGGTTGATACAAGTCGTAACTTCTTCCAGGGTTTTTCCTTCAGCAAGAGTGTGCTTGCTTCTTGGCAGGTCCTGGGGCCTGTGGGTTATGGCCCATCTCATCACTTGCAAATCTTGAACTCATCATCTGGGCAACTGATCATTATCCCAACATCCAACTTCCTGGCATACTTAAAATCCATCCAAATGTACTGTCTCTTTTCCTTATATTTGCACCAAACGGGGACATGATTACTCAGACTCTTCATGGAATTTCCATTGATCCATATTTCCAACATCATACCTCCTTTATATCCAATAA
>NW_021208381.1:0-998 GCF_002162155.2 Triticum dicoccoides
TGATCACTCCTTTGGGGCCGGGCATCTTCAATTTGAGGTACACGTAACATGGTCGAGCCATGAACCGTGCGTAAGCTGGTCTCCCCAAAATGGCATGATATGCACTCTGAAAATCCACGACCTCAAACGTCAACTTTTCTTTGCGAAAATGTTTCGAATCACCAAACACCACGTCCAGGGCTATTTGGCCGAGTGACTCGGCTTTCTTTCCTGGAATAACCCCATGAAAGCTCATGTTACTAGTGCTCAGTCGGGACATCGGAATGCCCATTCCTTTCAGTGTGTCTGCATATAACAAATTCAGCCCGCTTCCACCATCCATCAGCACCTTTGTCAGTCGAGTGCCTTCGACAACTGGATCGACCACCAAAGCTTGCCTCCCAGGGGTGGCAATATGAGTCGGGTGATCAGATTGGTCGAATGTGATGGGTGTTTGAGACCATTTCAGATAATTTGCTTTCACTGGGGCAACCATGTTCACCTCTCGGTTAATGACTTTCAGTCGACTCCTGATTTCCACATCTGCAAAGATCATCAGAGTGGAGTTGATATGCGGATATCCTTCCTCACTGTCCTCCTTGTCTTCGGCCTTGTCCGACTCCTTCTCCTTGTCCTTAGACTGTTTTCCTTGAAACTGCTGGATCAGGAGTCGACATTGGCGAGTGGTGTGCTTCGGGTAAATGATATTCCCCTCTTCGTCTTTCTTCGTGTGAATGTGACATGGCATATCCATCACGTCGTTCCCTTCTTTATCCTTTACCTTCTTGGGGTTCCAGGATCCTTTTGGTTTCCCCTTAAACTTTCCTTGAGTCACGGCCAGAGCCTCTCCAGGAGCTGCCGGTTCAGCCTTCCGCTTCTGTTTCCGACTGGTGTTTCCTTTTTCCGACTGACTCGGCTTGTGCTTGCCGCTTCGGAGTCGGTCTTCTTCTTCGCCGTTGGCGTACTTGGTAGCAATCTCCATCATCCGACTCAAGGTCATGTCACCGGTTCGACCAAAC
>NW_021208382.1:0-1430 GCF_002162155.2 Triticum dicoccoides
TTGTGCCTACTCATTCATGCTTGTTTGTCATGCCTGCTACTGCTTAGAGTTGAGTCAGGTCTGATTCATCGGGGATGAATCAGAGGCGTGTGAACATGTCCTACTGTGTGAGAGCTAAGTGTGTGAACACGATTTGGTAAAGGTAGCGGTGAGAGGCCATGTAGGAGTACATGGTGGGTTGTCTCATTGCAGCCGTCCTCAGGAACTGAGTTCTGTGTTTGTGATCCATGATCAGTTACTACCACACATTGGGCTCCGGGCGCTCCAAGCCCTCTCGACTTATTAATCTACTTGATCTCTGTCCAGGAGTTGCAACTAGTTTCTGGTGTTTGTAGGCAGTGTTAGTAGTCTACCAAGTGGCACCCGGTACAGGTGGGCTTGGGACAGACTAGGCACAGTGGCCCGGTGTACCAAGTGGCACCCGGTTGGTGGGCTTGGGAACCCTGCACACATCGTTTGGGGCCGTAAGCGACACCCCGGCCGGATCTCCTTGCGGATGGAACCCGAATAGGCGATAAACCTGGACTAGAGACTTGTTCGGTTAGTCAGGTCGTGGCCGACTCCCTCGCCCGGCTTCCGCTTGAAGGTTGCCGAGGTACATGACGTGTACAGGGCGGTAAGTGGCGAGAGCGTGTGTGAAGAAGTACACCCCTGCAGGGTTAACATCATCTATTCGAATAGCTGGATTCCTCGGATATGGAAACTTGGACCCCTTGCATAGTTCACAGACAAGTGAAAGTGGATACTCTAAAATACGCAAGATAAGCGTGAGTGCTATGGATGGCGTTCTCGTAGGGAGACGGGAGCGGATCCATAGTGGTGTATTGATATGGTGAATATGTGGACTCGTGTGCGCCACCTCAAAGAGTTACTTGCAGTCGTAGTTCAGGATAGCCACCGAGTGAAAGCTGGCTTGCTGCAGTTAAACTCCACCACCCCCTTTGTTGATAATGATGCATGCGTAGATAGATCTGATGTAAGTCTTGCTGGGTACATTTGTACTCACGTTTGCCTATTTTATGTTTTTGCAGAGAGACTTCAGTCTCACTAGTAGTTCCGCTTGGACTTCGACGTTTAGCTTGATACCTCAGCTACGATCTTGTGCCCTCGGCAGGATCTGGTAGATAGTCAGGCTTCTCAGCCTTTTTCATTTATAGATGTCTGTACTCAGACATGATAGCTTCCGCTTGTGCTTTGATTTGTATGCTCTGATTGTTGGGTCATGAGACCCATGTTTGTAATATCTCGCTCCTCGGAGCCTATTGATAAACTACTTGAGTCGTAGAGTCATTTTGTGATGCCATGTTGTGTTGCACATATCGAGCATATTGTGTGTATGTTATTGAAATGCTTGGTATGTGTGGGATCTGACCATCTAGTTGTTTATCTTTAGTAGCCTCTCTTACCGGGAAATGTCTCCTAGTGTTACC
>NW_021208383.1:0-986 GCF_002162155.2 Triticum dicoccoides
GCTGCCCATAACACGCGATTTGATCTCTCTCATTGGTGCAGCCCTCCCTCTCTTTCTCCTCTCCCGTGGTGCTTGGCGAAGCTCTGCAGGATTGCCACGCTCCTCCATCACCACCACGCCGTTGTGCTGCTGCTGGATGGAGTCTTCCTCAACCTCTCCCTCTCTCCTTGCTGGATCAAGGCGTGGGAGACGTCACCGGGCTGTACGTGTGTTGAACACGGAGGTGTCGTCCGTTCGGCACTTGGTCATCGGTGATTTGGATCACGACGAGTACGACTCCATCAACCCCGTTCACTTGAACGCTTCCTCTTTGCGATCTACAAGGGTATGTAGATGCACTCTCCTTCCCCTCGTTGCTAGTCTCTCCATAGATAGATCTTGGTGACACGTAGGAAAATTTTGAATTTCTGCTACGTTCCCCAACGGTGGTATCAGAGCTAGGTCTATTGCGTAGTTACTATGCACGAGTAGAACACAAAGTAGTTGTGGGCGTTGATTTTGTTCAATATGCTTACCGTTACTAGTCCAATCTTGATTCGGCGGCATTGTGGGATGAAGCGGCCCGGACCGACCTTATACGTACTCTTACGTGAGACTGGTTCCACCGACTGACATGCACTACTTGCATAAGGTGGCTGGTGGGTGTCTGTCTCTCCCACTTTAATCGGATCGGATTCGATGAAAAGGGTCCTTATGAAGGGTAAATAGCAATTGGCATATCACGTTGTGGTTTTTGCGTAGGTAAGAAACGTTCTTGCTAGAAACCCATAGCAGCCACGTAAAACATGCAAACAACAATTAGAGGACGTCTAACTTGTTTTTGCAGGGTATGCTATGTGATGTGATATGGCCAAAAGGATGTGATGAATGATATATGTGATGTATGAGATTGATCATGTTCTTGTAATAGGAATCACGACTTGCATGTCGATGAGTATGACAACTGGCAGGAGCCATAGGAGTTGTCTTAATTTATTTATGACCTG
>NW_021208384.1:0-2743 GCF_002162155.2 Triticum dicoccoides
CCCTGAACACAAGCATCCAGATCTACAATGGACATGGGCTGTTTGCACATATCCTTAAAATTGGCTATAAACCGGGCCTTCAACTGATCCCATGACTCGATGGAATTAGCCGGTAGATTTTTCAAATAGGTACGGGCTGTTCCTTCCAACATCATCGTGAAGTACTTTGCACAAGCTGGCTCATCCACATCCAGCATCTCCATTGCCATCTCATAAGTCTCGACCCACGCCTCAGGCGGCTGATCCGCCGTGTAGTTAGGCACCTTGCGTGGACCCTTGAAATCTTTGGGCAGACGCATGTTACGGAGAGCCGGAATGAGGCACGGCACTCCCCAGGAACTGAAAGCAAGCCCGGTGCCTCTGTCAACCGATACTGCTGGCTGAACCGGGGCGGGTTGATGACGACCCAAAGCACCATCCCTTCGTGCCCTGCCATGATCCACTACTTCCTGAGCATTGAGACGCCGCGCGCTGCTAGATAGTTCCGGTTCGTCCATCCGCCTGCTATAACTTGGGCTCGGACGAGGAGTTGAATGAATTTTATCCCGGCTGTATGAATAAGCCTGCTGCTGCATTACGGCGGTTTGAAGGAGATCTCTTGCTCGCCGCATCTCAACTGCCTCTATTGAATCTCCTTCCATCGGGATGGCGGCCAGGCGTGAGGCCGCAGCAATCATGTTATCCAAGGGGTTCAAAAAGTGACCCGGCGGTGTAGGCACATACTGTGGTGGGTTAACCGTCCGTCGGGGTAGCCGCATTGCTTGTGGCTGATTCGGGGCGATCCTAGGCGCTTCGGCTCGGTTTGCGGCTGCCGGATTGCTCGGCCCAACGCCTGGTGTCTGAAAGAGATTTACCCCTTCGTAAACCGGCGGCAATCGTGACCGATATTTCCTTCGCATCACATCCTCTGACGCAGTCCGATCTAACATGAGCCGGTAATTCTGTGCTTGTATCTGCTGTGATTGAGCATTCAAAGTGGCCTGTTCCTCAGCCATCCTATTGTCCTCAGCCACCAAGTCCTCCTTAGCCTGCGCAATTTGCTCCTTTAGTCTTGCAACCTCTGCATCGTGCTGATTCCGCGTATCCGAGGTAACTGTCGCAGTTAACAAGGTCGCCCAAGCATCCATTAAACCTGCGAGAACCTGCGCCGGCCGGCGCGCCGAGGTACCTGCCACGGCCGCTGATCCGATATCCATTGCCGCGGTAGATGAAGACTGCAACATGGGCTATGTGCCGGCCATGTAAATAGCAACCCGGCTCGGCGCTTCAAGGAGATCCGGAATACTGTTGCCATCGGAATACCCCTCGGGCATACCGTCATGAATCTGGTACAAGGACTCAGTTTCACCGGTGGATGATTCGTTGTCGGAGTATACCGCCGTCTCGTCCTCAGACACCGGTTCAGATCTGATCCCATGGAGACATCCTATGAACGCATGCTTCACGGCGGGCGTAACCCAGGCTAGACTCGCACGCTGAGCCGTCTCGACGAGGTCGGTGCAGATGTCCGGCTTAGGGCCCGGTTCGCCGATCTTGCCAATGAAGACATGAATTCCACCGAAGGGGACCCGGTACCCATACTCGATTGAGCCGGCTTCGGGGCCCCATCCTTTGTCGTCGATGTAGAGCTTGCCGTGACGACTTTTGGTCATCCGGCCGATCACGTACCCCTTAAGTCCTTCAGAGCAGCCCTTCAAGAACTCGACACCATCATGCGATAGCCCCACGGTGGGCGCCAACTGTCGTGGAATTATCACGTCAGATGTGCTTGTGAAAGGACTTAGTCGTGGAACCATCGCAACGGGTTAGCTTGAAGGGGTTAAACCGGACAAGGGACACGGGAGTTATACTAGTTCGGCCCCTTCGATGAAGGTAAAAGCCTACGTCTAGTTGTGATGGGATTGATTGGGTTTCGATGATCAGGGAGCGGGATACGCTTGCCTGAGTCTCGAGTTGTTGCCTGTCCTCCTTGAACCGCCGCCGGGTCGTCCCTTTATATACACAGGTTGACACCCGGCCGATTCACAGAGCCCCGAGGCCGGCTCATACAAAGTGTCCGGCTCGGTCTCTCCTTTCCTAACTTATATTACAAGTTTACATAGTCATGGCGGTTTACTACTATGGGCCCTAATCCGCCATTGGGCTCTATGCTTCTCTATGTAAAGCGCCATCTTCCGTATCGTCGTGGGCTTCAACATAGTCAAGGGTGAACCGGACCCTCCTGGCCGGTTTATACCCAGTAGTTATATCCTCCACACCAAGGGTTCTCTCGAATGTCATACGTGTAATCATACAGATCGATATGGACGTCCACAGTTTCGCTATCGGTCATTGAACGAAGGGGTTTCGTTCATGTCTATGATTTACCGAACCTACGGGGTCACAAGCTTAAGGTAATCACGATCTTCTGAGTGTTAGTAGGATGAGAGTATCGGGGATTTATATGTGGAATTGTTTCATTAATATTTGGAATAGTTCTGAAAAGAACCAGAAGCGTTTCGAGGTCACCGGAAGGGTTTCAGAGTTTATCGGGCAATACCGGGTTTTACCAGTAAATAATATATAATCAAAAAATGTTTTCAGAGGTGTTAAACTATATATAATATTCTCTAGTAATTGTTAGAGGGTTTTTATATTTAATTTAATATCAATGGGCCTTAAAAGGCCAATAGGTGGAAGACAACATGGGCCACAAGGGCCAAAGTGGAGTTAGCGCCGCTCTTCCTTCCTTGTGTGTGTGTGG